>NC_134800.1:10864299-10866799 GCF_046742065.1 Oratosquilla oratoria | reverse complement strand
CTGGAACTTTGCCTTCTTTCAAGGAACTGTTTATTATGCTATGTACTATATCTGCTAGTTCATTTCTGCATTCTTTCAAAATCCAGTTTGCTATTTCATCTGGTCCATGCGATTTTCTGACATCAAGATTACTCAAGTGTTTCAATATTTCATTCTTTGTTACTTCTATTTCTTTCATAGGGGGGACTTTCTCTTTCCATTCAATCTCTTCAGGTTGTATGTGTAACCGTTAAATAGGTTAGTGTAACCGTTAAATAGGTTTGTTGGTTACGTAAGGAGGACTTAATGCGGGCGAGATAAACTCCAAAACGGGAGTTTTCTACTTTTAATTAACAATTGAGGCAAATCTGGTTTACAAATATGATAAGGTACAAATGGGCCCTGTGGGCAGATTACAATAAGTGCCAGGCCTTGACCTAGGGCACAATAGGCTGGCAGCCTGCTCGGTCTGCCTAGCTCTGACGACTGGCCGGTAGGCTCTTGACCTACCCAGCCTCTCGGGCTACGTGACATGGGTGTTAAAGGTTATATAGGTTGTTAGTAGGTTACTGTAAGCAAAGGCGTTAGTCTCGCTATTCTATGCATTAGGGTCAGTTTATATATGAGGGTTAGTCCTATAGTTAGTGGATGTTGTTAGGTATATTATATATATGTTAGTTTATGCGTAATATAATAGGGCAGTTTATAATAAAGGATTTTAATAGGTTAGTCTGGTGACATTGGGTATCTATATCTTGTTTGTCTTAAAACGTGCTGCGTTAGATGTATGTTGTGGGAAATGCAAGGTAAGCAAGAAGGGGGAGTCTCGCTATGTTGCAAGCATGTGGATCACGTGCGTGGTGGGTGATGGTTACATTGGTTACATATGTTCTCCCTTGTAAACACAGATTTAAAATGTTTGTTCATAATGTCCGCCATTCCAATTTCCTCTGTGTATTCAATTCCTCCTTGTCTTAATTTCTCCAAATCTTGTTTGTTTTTCAGTTTGTTGTTTACAAATATGTAGAATAGTTTTGGTTGATCTTTACATTTTTCTATGACATCTTTTTCATATTTTCTCTTTTCCTCTCTGCATGCTTGTACATATTCATTTTTATAACAAGTATATATTTTCCATTTTTCTGGTCTTTTGTTTTTCTTCCATTTGGCCCAAGCTTTGTCTCTTTTGTCTTTTATCTCCCTACAACTTTTATTGTACCAGCACTTTATCTATTCTTTTTCCTGTTTTTGTCTTGGGACATACTTTTCTACTCCCTTTTTATAGATTTTTGTCAAAATATTCCATTTCTCTTCTATTGTTGTATCTTTTTTGTGTATTCTTTCCCAGTTTTCATTTTGGAAGAATTCTCTTATTCTATCAAAATTTGCTTTTTCATACATCAATCTTCCTTTTCTATATTGTTCATTTCTTTTCATGTATTTTTTCTCATTTAGTTCTAGTTCTATCAATATGTGGTCACTTTTGCTTATTGGTGCCTGATATTCTATCTTTTCTACTATTTCAGGTTCTGATGTGAATATTAGGTCTAGTCTCGATGGTTCTTCTTCATTTCTATACCTAGTGTTCTCTTGGATCCATTGTGTCATTGAGTTGTCAGTAATCATCTCAAGTAGAACACTTCCCCATGAGTCTTCTCCACCCTTTACGGTCATCTCTTCCCAGCATATTTCTTTGCAATTATAGTCGCCCATCATAACTATTCTTCCTCCATCTTCCATTATCTTGTTTAGTGTTATTCTTGTGTCTTCTAACATGCTTTTATGTTCATTCTCTTCCCACGAAGCTGTTTTTGGGGGCACGTAGTTTATTACAAACTTTCTGCTCTTCTTATCTCTATCTTCTACTTCTATCATAATTATCTCTACTGTATTGTTCCCATATGTGACATTCTTCACGCTTATATCCTTCTTAGTCAGGAACATAACTCCACCCCCTTGTTTTATCTCTCTGTTTCTAATCCAATAATTGTATGTATTGTGTCCTATGCTGTTGGGTGGTAGTGGGCCTTTTAATTTTGTTTCAACAATTCCCATTATGTCCGGATCTTTTTCTTTCAGATATTTGTTCAGTTCATTCAGTCCTGTTATTAATCCATCTATATTTGTGTTGGATACTTTTAACTGTCTGTCATTTCCATTGTATTCTCTGTTTCTTTTGTGTTTCTCTCTTTTATGTTCCATTTCTTCAATTTCATATTCACTACTCTCCAGTAGAATTCTTGTTTTTCTGTCTCCGTTCTGGTCTCGTTTTTTGTCTTAGCTTCATGTCTTTTCTTTATTTCCTCCTCTCTATCCTCTTTATTCATTTCCCTTTTTATCCATACCTTTTTATATTGTTCACTTGTTGCTAGTTTCCCTGTTTTGGATAAGATGTTCTCTGCCGTCGTTTGTGACCTGAATTTAATCTTAATTGGTCTGGTCTTGTCTGTACTATATTTCCCGAGTCTGAATTTCTCTTCGATTTGTTTCATTATTTCTGGCTCATCTTCCTGAACTGATT
>NC_134800.1:10711799-10859299 GCF_046742065.1 Oratosquilla oratoria | reverse complement strand
CCTCTCTGCACTTTTGTACATATTCATTTCTATAACCAGTATATATTTTCCATTTTTCAGGTCTTCTGTCTTTTTTCCATCTGTTCCAGGCTTTGTCTCTTTTGTCCTTTAACTCCCTACAACTTTTGTTGTACCAGCATTTTACATATTCTTTTTCTTGTTTTTGTCTTGGGACATACTTTTCCACTCCTTTTTTGTAAATTTTTGTCAAAATATTCCATTTCTCTTCCACTGTTGTTTCTTCTTTGTATATTTCTTCCCAGTTTTCTTGTTGGAAGAATTCTCTTATTTTATCAAAGTTTGTTTTTTCATACATCATTCTTCCTTTTCTATATTGTTCATTTCTTTTCATATATTTTTCTTCATTAAGTTCCAGTTCAATCAATATGTGGTCACTTTTACCTATTGGTGTTTTATATTCAATCTTGTCTACTATTCTAGGTTCAGATGTAATTATTAAGTCTAGCCTCGATGGTTCTTCTTCATTTCTATACCTAGTGTTCTCTTGTATCCATTGTGTCATTGAATGGTCAGTAATCATCTCAAGTAGAGCATTTCCCCATGAGTCATCACCACTCTTTACTGTCATTTCTTCCCATCAGATTTCTTTGCAATTAAAGTCGCCCATCATAACTATTCTTCCTCCGTCTTCCATTATTTTAGTTAATGCTATCTTTGTGTCCTCTAACATACCTTTATGTTCACTCTCCTCCCATGAGGCTGTTTTCGGAGGCACATAATTGATCACAAATTTTCTGCTCTTCTTATCTCGGTCTTCCACTTCTATCATAATCATCTCTACTGTATTCTTTCCATATATGACACCTTTCACGTTTATATCCTTCTTAGTCAGGAACATAACTCCACCCCCTTGTTTTTTCTCTCTGTTTCTAATCCAATAATTGTATGTATCATGTCCTACACTGTTGGGTGGTAGTGGGCCTTTTAATTTTGTTTCTACAATTCCCATTATGTCCGGTTCTTTTTCTTTCAAATAATCATTCAGTTCATTCAATCCTGTTATCAATCCATCTATATTTGTGTAAGACACTCTTAGTTTTCTGCCACTTCCATTGTATTCTCTGTTTCCCTTATGTTTTTCTTTAGTATGTCGAACTGCTTTATTTTCATGTTCACTACTCTCCAATAGAATCTCTCTTTCTCTGACTCCGTTCTTTCCTCGTTTTTTGCCTTAGCTTCAATTCTTTTCTGCTTTTCTGCCTCTCTTTCCTCCTTATTCATTTCTCTTTTTATCCATACCTTTTTATATTGATCATTTGTTGCTAGTTTCCCTGTCTTGGATAGAATTTTCTCTGCTGTTGTTTGTGACCTGAATTTAATCTTAATTGGTCTGGTCTTATCTGTACTATATTTTCCGAGTCTGAATTTTTCCTCAATTTCCTTTATAATTTCTGGTTCATCTTCCTGGACTAATTTTAATAAACTGCTTACTCTTTCATTTTCCTCCTTGATTCTTGCGGTTCTATCTGGGTTATGTTTCTCTTCCATTCCTAATATAATTATACATTTCTTTTTGTCAGCTAATTCTCTTACTATATTCTCCTTCTGTCTCATCACTTTAATAACTGAGTCTTCATTATGTTCTTTCAATTGCTGTTTGACTATGTCAGTGAATGAAACCTTATTCCCTTCTTGAGTTATTCTCCAATTTTTAGCTTCTGTAGCTAGTTTCTCTCTGTTTTCATTACTATTCTTCTTCAATTTCTCATTCTCCTCCTTTACATTTCCTAACTGTCTTTTTAGGTCCTCTATTTCTTCAGTTAAGTTTCTGTTAGCCTTCTCTAGTTGTTCCAACCTTTCAATTCTTTGGAAAATGGAGTCTACGTTACCTAACTTACGCTCCAAGTCCTCGATCACCTTATCAACTCTCTCCTCTAGTCTTATCAGTCGGGGGGGGGGTTGTGTCCCCCCCACCCTCTTTAAATCCCTGGAACATATTCTCGTCACTTTCTTCTGTATTGCTCCTCTCTATACTTCTAATCTTTACATTTTTATTTGCCATTTCGTCATCACTGAGCTGGTCCGGTGGTCGTTTCATGTTGACCTTACGCCCGTCTGCCTGGGCCAAGTCCTCCACATCCTCATTTCCTTCCATTTCCCCAGCAATCCCTCCCCCTCTCCTCTTTCCTTACTTTCCCACTACCTCACGAGCAATTTCCCCCCCCCCTGCAAATACAAAAAGGCACTTCTCTTTGCGTTGGTATCCACAATCTGCACTTTTCTTCAGAGCGTTCGTCAAGCCGTCCGTTCGTTGAAAGTGTGTGTGTGTGTATTTACCTAGTTGTATTTACCTAGTTGTATTTTACGGGAAGGGGAGCTATGCTCGTGGGGTCCCGTCTTCATATCTCATTTTATCTAAACTATTTTTAAATTCATGTATTGTTTTTGCACACACCACTTTCTCATCTAACTTGTTCCAACTGTCTATTGCTCTGTGAGGAAAGCTGTTCTTTTTAAAATCTCTTCTATAGCTGTCTTTTTTTATTTTCTTTCCGTGTCCTCTTGTATTTCTGTCATCCCATTTTATCAGATTCTCTCTATCAGTAATTTCTATGCCTTTCATGATTCTGTAAATAGCTATCAAATCTCCTCTCTCTCTTCTTTGCTCTAGTGTCTGTAGTTTAAGTTTTTGTAGTCTCTCTTCATATGATAGTTTTGAGAGTGTTGGTGCCAGTTTTGTAATTGCTCTTTGTATTCTTTCAAGTTTTTTTATACATTTTTTTGTACTTGGTGACCATATCGTTGCTGCATATTCCAATCTTGGTCTTATCAGGGTGATTAGGATTTTCCTCACCATTTCTTCATCCAGGTATGTAAATGCCACTTTGATTGTTCTTATTAAATTATAAGTTTCTCCAAAAATCTTATTTATATGTTTCTCAGGTGACATATTATTCATAACAATGACTCCCAGGTCCTTCTCATTTTCTACTTTTTTTATTCCTTCTTTTCCCAAATTATATGATCCTGTTATTCTGTTTTTGCTTTTTCCAAATTCCATTATACTACACTTTTTTGTATTGAACTCCATCTCCCACTTCCTACTCCATTCTTGTACTTTATTTAGATCTCTCTGTAGTGATTCACAATCTTCTTCAGTTTTCACTCTTTTCAGTAATTTTGCATCATCTGCAAAGAAGCTCATATAGCTTTCAATTCCTTCATCCATATCATTAATATATATAGCAAACATTATTGGGGCCAGAACTGTTCCCTGCGGGACACCGCTTATTACTTCATTCCATTTTGAGTGCTGATCTCTTATCACTACTCTCATTTTTCTTTCTTGCAAAAAGTCTTCCATCCAATTTAGCAATTTACCTTGTATTCCTCCTTCATATTCTAATTTCTTAAGCAACTTCTTATGTGGTACTTTGTCAAAAGCTTTTTTTAGGTCTAGAAATGCACAATCAGCCCATCCATCTCTTTCTTGTATTATATCTATTAGCCTTGAATAGAAACATATTAAATTGGTGACGCATGATCGTCCTTGTCTGAATCCAAATTGCCTTGGATTTAGTACGTTGTTTTTTTCCAAGTATTTTACCCATCTACTTTTGATAATTCTTTCACATATTTTTGCTATTGTACTTGTTAGAGAGACTGGTCTATAGTTGGTAGGTTCTTCTTTATTTCCTCCTTTATATATAGGTACTATATTTGCTTTTTTCCAATCTTCTGGAACTTTTCCTTCTTTTAAGGAACTGCTTATTATGCTATGTATTTTGTCTGCCAGTTCATTCCTGCATTCTTTCAGAATCCAGTTTGCTATTTCATCTGGCCCATGCGATTTTCTGACATCAAAATTACCCAAGTGTGTCAATATTTCATTCTTTGTTACTTCTATTTCTTCCATAGGGGGGACTTTTTCCTTCCACTCAATCTCTTCAGGTTGTATATTTTCCCTTGTAAACACTGATTTAAAATGTTTGTTCATAATTTCTGCCATTTCCATTTCCTCAGTGTATTCAACTCCTCCTTGTCTTAATTTCTCTAAGTCTTGTTTGTTTTTCAGTTTATTGTTTACAAATCTGTAGAATAGTTTTGGTTGATCTTTACACTTTTCTATAACATCTTTTTCATATTTTCTTTTTTTCTCTCTGCACTTTTGTACATATTCATTTCTATAACCAGTATATATTTTCCATTTTTCAGGTCTTCTGTCTTTTTTCCATCTGTTCCAGGCTTTGTCTCTTTTGTCCTTTAACTCCCTACAACTTTTGCTGTACCAGCATTTTACATATTCTTTTTCTTGTTTTTGTCTTGGGACATACTTTTCCACTCCTTTTTTGTAAATTTTTTGTCAAAATATTCCATTTCTCTTCCACTGTTGTTTCTTCTTTGTATATTTCTTCCCAGTTTTCTTGTTGGAAGAATTCTCTTATTTTATCAAAGTTTGTTTTTTCATACATCATTCTTCCTTTTCTATATTGTTCATTTCTTTTCATATATTTTTCTTCATTAAGTTCCAGTTCAATCAATATGTGGTCACTTTTACCTATTGGTGTTTTATATTCAATCTTGTCCACTATTCTAGGTTCAGATGTAATTATTAAGTCTAGCCTCGATGGTTCTTCTTCATTTCTATACCTAGTGTTCTCTTGTATCCATTGTGTCATTGAATGGTCAGTAATCATCTCAAGTAGAGCATTTCCCCATGAGTCATCACCACTCTTTACTGTCATTTCTTCCCAGCAGATTTCTTTGCAATTAAAGTCGCCCATCATAACTATTCTTCCTCCGTCTTCCATTATTTTAGTTAATGCTATCTTTGTGTCCTCTAACATACTTTTATGTTCACTCTCCTCCCATGAGGCTGTTTTCGGAGGCACATAATTGATCACAAATTTTCTGCTCTTCTTATCTCGGTCTTCCACTTCTATCATAATCATCTCTACTGTATTCTTTCCATATATGACACCTTTCACGTTTATATCCTTCTTAGTCAGGAACATAACTCCACCCCCTTGTTTTTTCTCTCTGTTTCTAATCCAATAATTGTATGTATCATGTCCTACACTGTTGGGTGGTAGTGGGCCTTTTAATTTTGTTTCTACAATTCCCATTATGTCCGGTTCTTTTTCTTTCAAATAATCATTCAGTTCATTCAATCCTGTTATCAATCCATCTATATTTGTGTAAGACACTCTTAGTTTTCTGCCACTTCCATTGTATTCTCTGTTTCCCTTATGTTTTTCTTTAGTATGTCGAACTGCTTTATTTTCATGTTCACTACTCTCCAATAGAATCTCTCTTTCTCTGACTCCGTTCTTTCCTCGTTTTTTGCCTTAGCTTCAATTCTTTTCTGCTTTTCTGCCTCTCTTTCCTCCTTATTCATTTCTCTTTTTATCCATACCTTTTTATATTGATCATTTGTTGCTAGTTTCCCTGTCTTGGATAGAATTTTCTCTGCTGTTGTTTGTGACCTGAATTTAATCTTAATTGGTCTGGTCTTATCTGTACTATATTTTCCGAGTCTGAATTTTTCCTCAATTTCCTTTATAATTTCTGGTTCATCTTCCTGGACTAATTTTAATAAACTGCTTACTCTTTCATTTTCCTCCTTGATTCTTGCAGTTCTATCTGGGTTATGTTTCTCTTCCATTCCTAATATAATTATACATTTCTTTTTGTCAGCTAATTCTCTTACTATATTCTCCTTCTGTCTCATCACTTTAATAACTGAGTCTTCATTATGTTCTTTCAATTGCTGTTTGACTATGTCAGTGAATGAAACCTTATTCCCTTCTTGAGTTATTCTCCAATTTTTAGCTTCTGTAGCTAGTTTCTCTCTGTTTTCATTACTATTCTTCTTCAATTTCTCATTCTCCTCCTTTACATTTCCTAACTGTCTTTTTAGGTCCTCTATTTCTTCAGTTAAGTTTCTGTTAGCCTTCTCTAGTTGTTCCAACCTTTCAATTCTTTGAAAAATGGAGTCTACGTTACCTAACTTACGCTCCAAGTCCTCGATCACCTTATCAACTCTCTCCTCTAGTCTTATCAGTCGGGGGGGGGGGGGTTGTGTCCCCCCCCACCCTCTTTAAATCCCTGGAACATATTCTCGTCACTTTCTTCTGTATTGCTCCTCTCTATACTTCTAATCTTTACATTTTTATTAGACATTTGATCCTCGCTAAGTCTTTTGTTTACCTTCCGCTTGTCTGGCTGGTCAAAGTCTACTCCCTCCTCATTTCCTTCCATTTCCCTCAGTAATCCCTCCCCTTTTCCTCTTTCCCTACGTTCCCACTACTCCACGAGCAATTTCCCCCCCACCCTGCAAAAACACTAGGCACTTCTCTTTGCGTTGGGATCCACAGACTTCACTTTTCTTCAGAACGTCTTCTAAGCCGTCCATTCGTTGAAGTGTGTGTGTGTGTGTGTGTGTGTGTGTGTGTGTGTGTATGTGTGTGTGTGTGTGTATTTACCTAGTTGTATTTACCTAGTTGTATTTTACGGGAAGGGGAGCTATGCTCGTGGGGTCCCGTCTTCATATCTCATTTTATCTAAACTATTTTTAAATTCATGTATTGTTTTTGCACACACCACTTTCTCATCTAACTTGTTCCAACTGTCTATTGCTCTGTGAGGAAAGCTGTTCTTTTTAAAATCTCTTCTATAGCTGTCTTTTTTTATTTTCTTTCCGTGTCCTCTTGTATTTCTGTCATCCCATTTTATCAGATTCTCTCTATCAGTAATTTCTATGCCTTTCATGATTCTGTAAATAGCTATCAAATCTCCTCTCTCTCTTCTTTGCTCTAGTGTCTGTAGTTTAAGTTTTTGTAGTCTCTCTTCATATGATAGTTTTGAGAGTGTTGGTGCCAGTTTTGTAATTGCTCTTTGTATCCTTTCAAGTTTTTTTATACATTTTTTTGTACTTGGTGACCATATCGTTGCTGCATATTCCAATCTTGGTCTTATCAGGGTGATTAGGATTTTCCTCACCATTTCTTCATCCAGGTATGTAAATGCCACTTTGATTGTTCTTATTAAATTATAAGTTTCTCCAAAAATCTTATTTATATGTTTCTCAGGTGACATATTATTCATAACAATGACTCCCAGGTCCTTCTCATTTTCTACTTTTTTTATTCCTTCTTCTCCCAAATTATATGATCCTGCTATTCTGTTTTTGCTTTTTCCAAATTCCATTATACTACACTTTTTTGTATTGAACTCCATCTCCCACTTCCTACTCCATTCTTGTACTTTATTTAGATCCCTCTGTAGTGATTCACAATCTTCTTCAGTTTTCACTCTTTTCAGTAGTTTTGCATCATCTGCAAAGAAGCTCATATAGCTTTCAATTCCTTCATCCATATCATTAATATATATAGCAAACATTATTGGGGCCAGAACTGTTCCCTGCGGGACACCGCTTATTACTTCATTCCATTTTGAGTGCTGATCTCTTATCACTACTCTCATTTTTCTTTCTTGCAAAAAGTCTTCCATCCAATTTAGCAATTTACCTTGTATTCCTCCTTCATATTCTAATTTCTTAAGCAACTTCTTATGTGGTACTTTGTCAAAAGCTTTTTTTAGGTCTAGAAATGCACAATCAGCCCATCCATCTCTTTCTTGTATTATATCTATTAGCCTTGAATAGAAACATATTAAATTGGTGACGCATGACCGTCCTTGTCTGAATCCAAATTGCCTTGGATTTAGTACGTTGTTTTTTTCCAAGTATTTTACCCATCTACTTTTGATAATTCTTTCACAAATTTTTGCTATTGTACTTGTTAGAGAGACTGGTCTATAATTGGTAGGTTCTTCTTTATTTCCTCCTTTATATATAGGTACTATATTTGCTTTTTTCCAATCTTCTGGAACTTTTCCTTCTTTTAAGGAACTGCTTATTATGCTATGTATTTTGTCTGCCAGTTCATTCCTGCATTCTTTCAGAATCCAGTTTGCTATTTCATCTGGCCCATGCGATTTTCTGACATCAAAATTACCCAAGTGTGCCAATATTTCATTCTTTGTTACTTCTATTTCTTCCATAGGGGGGACTTTTTCTTTCCACTCAATCTCTTCAGGTTGTATATTTTCCCTTGTAAACACTGATTTAAAATGTTTGTTCATAATTTCTGCCATTTCCATTTCCTCAGTGTATTCAACTCCTCCTTGTCTCAATTTCTCCAAGTCTTGTTTGTTTTTCAGTTTATTGTTTACAAATCTGTAGAATAGTTTTGGTTGATCTTTACACTTTTCTATAACATCTTTTTCATATTTTCTTTTTTTCTCTCTGCACTTTTGTACATATTCATTTCTATAACCAGTATATATTTTCCATTTTTCAGGTCTTCTGTCTTTTTTCCATCTGGTCCAGGCTTTGTCTCTTTTGTCTTTTAACTCCCTACAACTTTTGTTGTACCAGCATTTTACATATTCTTTTTCTTGTTTTTGTCTTGGGACATACTTTTCCACTCCTTTTTTGTAAATTTTTGTCAAAATATTCCATTTCTCTTCCACTGATGTTTCTTCTTTGTATATTTCTTCCCAGTTTTCTTGTTGGAAGAATTCTCTTATTTTATCAAAGTTTGTTTTTTCATACATCATTCTTCCTTTTCTATATTGTTCATTTCTTTTCATATATTTTTCTTCATTAAGTTCCAGTTCAATCAATATGTGGTCACTTTTACCTATTGGTGTTTTATATTCAATCTTGTCCACTATTCTAGGTTCAGATGTAATTATTAAGTCTAGCCTCGATGGTTCTTCTTCATTTCTATACCTAGTGTTCTCTTGTATCCATTGTGTCATTGAATGGTCAGTAATCATCTCAAGTAGAGCATTTCCCCATGAGTCATCACCACTCTTTGCTGTCATTTCTTCCCAGCAGATTTCTTTGCAATTAAAGTCGCCCATCATAACTATTCTTCCTCCGTCTTCCATTATTTTAGTTAATGCTATCTTTGTGTCCTCTAACATACTTTTATATTCACTCTCCTCCCATGAGGCTGTTTTCGGAGGCACATAATTGATCACAAATTTTCTGCTCTTCTTATCTCTGTCTTCCACTTCTATCATAATCATCTCTACTGTATTCTTTCCATATATGACACCTTTCACGTTTATATCCTTCTTAGTCAGGAACATAACTCCACCCCCTTGCTTTTTCTCTCTGTTTCTAATCCAATAATTGTATGCATCATGTCCTACACTGTTGGGTGGTAGTGGGCCTTTTAATTTTGTTTCTACAATTCCCATTATGTCCGGTTCTTTTTCTTTCAAATAATCATTCAGCTCATTCAAACCTGTTATTAATCCATCTATATTTGTGTAAGACACTCTTAGTTTTCTGCCACTTCCATTGTGTTCTCTGTTTCCCTTATGTTTTTCTTTTGTATGTCGAACTTCCTTAGTTTCATGTTCACTACTCTCCAATAGAATCTCTCTTTCTCTGACTCCGTTCTGTTCTCGTTTTTTGTCTTAGCTTCCAGTCTTTTCTGCATTTCTTCCTCTCTTTCCTCTTTATTCATTTCTCTTTTTATCCATATCTTTTTGTGTTGTTCACTTGTTGCTAGTTTCCCTGTTTTGGATAAGATATTCTCTGCCGTTGTTTGTGACCTGAATTTAATCTTAATTGGTCTGGTCTTGTCTGTGCTATACTTTCCGAGTCTAAATTTCTCTTCGATTTGTTTCATAATTCCTGGTTCATCTTCCTGAACTGATTCTAGTAATTGGCTTACTTTTTCATTTTCCTCTTTGATTCTTGTGGTTCTATCTGTGTTGTGTTTCTCTTCCATTCCTAATATAATTATACATTTCTTCTTGTCTGCTAAATCCCTTACTATATTCTCCTTTTGTCTCATCACTTTAATAACTGAGTCTTCAGTATGTTCTTTCAATTGCTGTTTGACTATGTCAGTGAATGAAATCTTATTTCCTTCTTGGGTTTGCTTCCAATTTTTACTTTCTTTAGCTATTGTTTCTCTGTTTTCTTTACTATTCTTCTTCAATTCCTCATTCTCCCCCTTTACCTCTCTTAACTGTCTTTTTAGTTCTTCTATTTCATCAGTTAAGTTTTTATTCGCCTTTTCCAGTTCTTCCAATCTTTCAACCCTTTTTAAAATGGTGTTCATATGACCTAACCTACTCTCCAAGTCCTCGATCACCTTATCAACCTTCATCTCTAGTCTTGTCAGTCGGGGGGGGTTTGAGTCCCCCCCACTCTCTTTAAATCCCTTGAAAATATTCTCATCACTTTCTGCTATATTGCTCCTATCTATACCTCTAATCTTCACATTCCTATTAGACATGTTATCATCCAACTCGTCTTGGGGTCTTTTGTCTACCCGGCGGCCCGTCAGGGCCATTTCCTCCACCTCCTCATTACCTTCCATTTCCCCAGTAATCCCTCCCCCTCTCCTCTTTCCTTACTTTCCCTCTACCTCACGAGCAATTCCCCCCCCCCCTGCAAATACAAAAAGGCACTTCTCTTTGCGTTGGTATCCACAATCTGCACTTTTCTTCAGAGCGTTCGTCAAGCCGTCCGTTCGTTGAAAGTGTGTGTGTGTGTGTGTGTGTGTGTGTGTGTGTGTGTGTGTGTGTGTGTGTGTAATACTCTCGCTATTCGAATTCAAGTACCTTAGACAAGCATGCGATAAACATGATAACATCGAAAGAAACACGAGAACTAAAGATTCCAAATAGTATAAGGAAAGTCATATAGATATTTTGGCCACAGCCAGGTGTTTTTATTCAGCTGAGGGAAACCCCACCCGTGTATGTGTATGTGTGTGTAATGTGAGTGTAATGTGTATGGGTATGTGTGTGCGTGTATGTGTGTGTAATGTGAGTGTATATTTATGCGTTAATGTGTATGTGCATGTGTGTATACGTGTAATGTGTGTGTGTGTGTATAAGAGCGTATGTGTGTGTGTGTGTGGGAGGGGGGTCTGAGAGTGAAGAAAGTCTTCTTTCGACGCCTCCAATTCTCTTCAAGAACCTTCGATTCCATCAGGGTGTATATTGGTTTGGGCTAATGAGACCCATTCCAATACTGACCAGCGTCCTCAGGCTGTCGAAGAAGCTCCCGGCGCCCTGGTCGCAGTAAGGGCAGTGGCACCAAGCCGAGGGCCGAAGGATTCTTGTCCAATGGAGGCACTGCGGTCAGAGCTAATGAGACCCGTCTTCCGCCAGTTTCACGGTGCCTTGGACGATCCTGAAGTCTCCCGGGTCGGCACGGGAGATCCATTCTCGAAGAAGGCGGCCGAAGGTCAAGGCTAATGAGACCCATCTTCCAACGGCGCCGCCGTTACCTCTCTTGTCGAGGTTTTTCCTCCGGCGAGCTTCTACGGTGCGGGCTAATGGAACCCGACGCTCCACTGCCGTCCTCAATCCAAGCTTATGTCGGAAGCCCTTTTCCAATTCGAGGGCTCTGGTCGGCAAGGGGAAGAATTCCTGACGAAATGTCGTTTCTCGAAGAGGTCGCTGAAGACGCACGGTCGAAGGCCTCCCTCACTCTGCCGACGTCATCCGGAGGCCTCGGAGGAGCGAGGGTCGTGAGCGCAAAACACATCTCGCTGACACAGATTGGACGGGCGTGACCTCAGCTGACCGAGAATGAGGTCATGACCAGGTCACGGTAGGTGGAGACCATTATGATAATGTGAAGATTTTTTTTACACTTCCATTATGCAAATATGAATAACTGAATAAACAAATACATAAGTATATATATATATATATATATGTGTGTGTGTGTGTGTGTGTGTGTGTGTGTGTGCAGACAAGTAGATAAATAAATGAATGGATATATTTATATATTTGAATAGATACATGAAATTTGCTCAAATGTCACACTTGATGCCCACTAGATCTTCGTCAGGTTCTTTGCCCGCAACGCTTGTCTAGTTATTAGTGATGGTTATTCACTTATGACGATTTTTATGTGATTTCCAACGATTGTATTATTCAAAGCCTACAAAATCTACCAGTGGCAAGGATGAAACTTCACTGTGGATTTATTACGATTTTCTGTAGCAATTCCTGAGACAGGGAGAAAGATGGTTACTACACTATATATATATATATGTATATATATATATATATATATATATATATATGTATATATATATGTATATATATATATTTATGTATATATATATTTAAATATATATATGTATATATATATACATATATATACATATATATATATATATACATATGTATACATATATATATATATATATATATATATATACATGTATATATATACACTATATATATATATATATATATATATATATATATATATAATATATATATATATATATGTATGTATTTGTGATTCACCATTATGGTATTGGATCACGTGTTTGACTCGCGATCGACATCTATCAGCCTCTCGGATGAGAGCTCAGAGCTCTTACAAACCCAATCTGTGGGTAATGCTGTCGCCTTAGACACACAAACAAAATACGCACACACACACACACACACATAGTGTTAGTGTTCGTAACCGCTACTACAGCGGTCAGAGTTCGAGTCCCGCCCAGGGCTGTTAATTCTAGTATTGCTGCGCTGCGAGTCGTTACTCCAGCTCTCGTGGGCGGGGAGTTGTGTGTGTGTGTGCGTGTAAGGTCACAGCATTACCCATAGATCGGTCATAATATGAGCTCTGGGCTCTCAACCGGGAGGGTAATAGCTGTCGATCACGAGTCCAACACGTGATCCAAGACCATGGTGAATCACACACACACATGCAGTTGGAAAATAGACAAGAGTCCTACGAGAGTAGTTCCTTTCCTGTAAGTTAAATTTCTCACACAGCCACGTTAGCGTTATTGATCTAGTAACTATTTTGTATATTCCAGGGTTTTTTCAATATATTGTTTGACTTTAATAGTCACGGTAGTCTGACATTGTTTTTTTTTATTTATCATCATGCAGATATTTTTATATTAATGCACTATTACTTGCGTGGTAATTATGTTTACTCAGTATGTGTTTCGTTTTGTTTATGTTAGGTATAATAATTATTAACATATTCATGTAAAATATTAACATTAACAATATTAACATTACTAATATTTTAGTATAAAAATATTATCATTATTAACATACTGTTATTATCAGTACATTAATGCTACTATGCAGTCGTTTTACTTCAATGTATTTGTTGATCTCCCCTAACGCACCGTATGATACACTCTGGAAACATGAATAAATCATTGTAGTAGTTTTAGTTCGGAACAACGACAGGACAAATGAAAATCAACACAAAATATCTAATCTCTTTCTTTTGGTAATTAGCAACAAGGTGCGACACTAGAAGTGTCACATGAGAAATATAGGTGAAGCTCGGACTAAGGCCACAGCTTAGTGGAGCTTTTGGTTGTAGCTGGACGTGGAGCCTAACGTCAGCGAGGCGGTAGCAGATGATGACGGCGAGGCTCGATGGGACAGCTAGAAAACTGGACGAGGAGATGTAGTTTGTGCGCTGGTCGGTCTGGTCGGTACTGTTCTGAATCTGAACCTCTAGGAAAGACCATCCGCTTGCGCGGGATCGGTTTTTGTGGGAGGGGAAGAATGTCTGTAAGAAAATGAAAAGATAGTAGCGTATAAAAGAGGGCTATTGCCACCGGGCGATTTGCGAGTGATTAGGGGTTTATTGGTGGTCGTGGCTTGGGAGAAATGGACCGGGAGCTTGGACGGAGGTGCTGACGCCGGGGTTAGGATTAGAATCACCAACGAAAGTTTAGAAAATGGTAGGAGGCGTAGTAGTGGAGAAAGGTGGAAAAAACGGAAAAATCTTTAGTGGGAGGTAAACTGAAATGAGAAGATGTAGTATAAGAGAAAGTTAGAAAGGAAGCGAATTTTAGTCGAAGAAAAAGTAAGTGTAGATGTTTGTGCGTGTGTTATGGCTCTGTTCGTGAGAGGTGCGTGTGAGTGTCTTACGGGAAGTGAGTAGAATTCACTTCCCGCGTGTAGAGCGCGTTCCTGATGAGCCACAGGTGGGGCTTGAGTTGCCTGATGAGCCACAGGTGGGGCTTGAGTTGCCTGATGAGACATAGGCGGGGCTTGAGTTGCCTGATGAGACACAGGCGGGGCTTGAGTTGCCTGATGAGACACAGGCGGGGCTTGAGTTGCCTGATGAGCCACAGGTGGGGCGTGCGTTGCCTGTTTTTCCCCAGGTTGGGTTTGATTTCCAGAAGAGTTGATTCAGTGGCGGTGCGAGGGAGGGGCAGACGGGCGGGTGTTGTATGATCTCTTTCCTTCCAATCACAACTCTGAAAACAGAGAATTACGCGATTGGGAATTGTGTGTAAATGTTAGAAGTGTACACTCGCTCACCAGCGTCAGCGAAGAGGCCAGCGTTAGGTTGCGGTCCGGTTGGACAGAGAGGTGTCCCAAGTCTCTCCGTCGACCAGCCTGCGATCAGATTGAGGGTTCTGAGTGAGACGGTTTGGGCCTCTGCTTTTGAAAGCGAGCAAGTGTGAGAGTGCCTCTTTTCTTCCAAGCACTACTCTGAAAACAGAGATTTACTTGACTTGGGAAATGTGTGTATTTGTCTTGTTGTAAACCCGCCTGCCGACGTCAACGTAGAGGCCGGCCGTGCCAGACCGGCAGCAGCAAGGAAATATTTCTCCTCGCTACCACCGGCCGGCGAAGATTCCTGGGAGTCTGTTGAGAGAGCTGGTTTGAAGAGACGTCCGACCTCCACGAGCGCTGTGTTGATTCTGGATTCTGGATTCCAAGAAAAGACCACCTCGCTTGCGCGGGATCGGGTTTTGTGGGAGGGGAAGAATGTCTGTAGGAAAATGAAAAGATAGTAGTGTTTAAAAGAGGGCTATTGCCACCGGGCGAATTGCGAGCGATTAGGGGCTAGATTGTTGTCGTGGCTTAGGAGAACTGGACCAGGGGCTTGGAGGGCAGCGCTTGACGCCGGAGGTTAGGATTACCAAACGCCGACCATTTAAAGGAGGCTGGCGGGAACGTGAGGAGCTTTCCAAGTTCCTGATTGGCTGACCGCTGGCTGGCAGGGACACCCTTGCGAACTACGCTTGCCAACTACAGGAACTTGGAAAGGCTAGCTCCGAAGATTTCTTTGATTAGTGTGTGACGGGTCGTAGGATGCATAATGTCACTACACCATCACACGTCAGAACGCCCCCCCCCATAACAGAAGCACAAATGATGAACACACAAATAAATATATAGAAGCTTATAAACAAATAGGCAAATCAATAGAATAAAATAAGATTTTGAAATTAACGGACCTTGCCGTTTTGAACCTACCGAAATCGGCACGTCGCACAATACTCGCCACAGTGAATATAAACAAGATAATGTCCCACGCCCACTCATGGAAAGTGTACATAAATATTATACATTTTTACACAACATGATATGAAAGCTGAAAAACTAACTGGCAGATACTCGTGGAGTACGTACTGGCCAACTCGAGCATTAAAAACGTACTAATCGCAGCCACAGTAATTTCCGTTCTTTCAACAAAACTGTTGAACTCATATGTGCACGACATTACAACTACCTACTGAAGAAACCAGCAAACAATTCGCTACTTACTGACATCACACATACACACACGATATCCACTGCGTGCCTTCCAGTCAAGTAAACACAAAGTAGATCAATTGCTAATCACTCATACACTGAAAACACTAGCCAAGTCCACAGTGACACTTTTCACTGTCATTCATGAAAAGTGAACCATATTTCATACAACAAACCCCAACACACACCAAACAAAATTACCCTTGCAAACACCTCAATAACATTCGCGCCATGCACAACATATTGTACATTATATAGAAATGTTACACATGCAATTAGGTGCAAATTTCTTCGTCAAGATAATGGCATACTATGCCAGCCTTGTATGGGCAGGGCCTATTTCAGATACACATCATAAGTTTCCGGCCACACACGCTTCGAGTTATCACTGATGAACTTACAATATGGATTTCTGCTTATTTGTACTTATTGGAACTATGGAAATCTTTATCATTTTTTATTACAAGCTTGAAAAGAAACTACAATTTCCAATTAAACTCCTCTGCCTCTTAACGCCCTCTCCCTACGTCACGACTGGCAGATATTTAGGAAAGTCTGCAAGTCTTTTATGCACGCACATAGAAAATTCTAGCTTAATTATCGATTTCTTTACTGTGATGAATGACTGTGCACAGATGTATACATCGATCCTTTTCTGTTTCAGAGGAAACGCAATGGCTTTCGACGTGGGTGAATATCCACCAAGAATTTTTGCTGAAAAGTACAGAAAATTCTTAGCTCCTCAAGGAATTCTTCTAAGTCCTCAGGACGTTTTCAAAAACAAGAACCTTCCGCCTACAGCAGAGGATGCACTGAGGAAGGCCTTCAAGATAACGATGACAAAACTCGTTAAGAAGAGAAATATATGCGCAGGATGCTCCCAAAATTCAGGCAAGTTGGTTTGGCGCCGGACGAAAGTTGAATCGGTGGGTTTCACCATTGTTCTATCCCCGAGACGGAGGAATGTATAAATTTTCTGGTAAAAGATAGTCGATTTAATTATGCAGCAAATCCTGGTCTAAATGGAGTTTCGATAGATAGAGATCTTATAGATAATATGCTGAAACCATAACAAATCCATGTGGGAGGGTCGTCTCCTGTCATAAGGTGGGTGAGTGTGAGGTAAGAATGTCCCGTTTTGTGGTGTACTGGTGCTGTTTTAAAACATAAGCTATGTTAATATAGGGACAGCTATAGATATATGTTGGGCCAGATTGCTTTTAGGTGGTTTGTTAGCGGTATTTCCAGCGTCTTTGACACATGTGGATTAGAGGACCGAGTAGTCCGTTATAGGCGTCCACAGAAGCATGTAAACAAATTCATGCCCTATCTCGTCAGCCGTGCCGGCCCGTACGTTGCTGGGGATGCCAGCATGAAATAGTACCCAGCAGAGGGATTAAGATTTGGATGATCCACGAATGGATTTTGTGGACCAGTGAGTAACGTGAGTTGAGGGTGGAAATTGCTTGTAGGACGTTTTGTGAGTTTGAGATGATTAAATAGAATGCAGAAGGTAAGTTGTGGATGATATATATGGCTGCAACTATGACAAACGATTCAGTGATCAAAAGATGATGTCGGTGGGAGAAGGTTCCAAATTTAGTATCTTTGGGTGATACTGCAATATAACCCGTCCAAAAACAAACCTTACTTTCTTCAAGGGTACCATAATGTTTCTATTCTCTCTTGTTCTTGCTCTCTTTTCCTTGCATATTGAAGGGTCCAAAGCTTCTCATGATCTAGTCGGTTTCATATCTAAGTCCTGCGTTCTAAGTATCCAATTTACCTCTCAGACGGGCCTGAAATAAAAGGAGGAGGTCCGCATTTGCACTTCCTTCAGGATTAATGTAGAGTAGATTGGTGTATTCTATTTCATTCCATACCCATCATGGAAATGTAGTTTAAAAGAGAAGCATCATAACAGATAAGACTGCTGTTAAATGTCCTTGTAATATTTGCAGGAAAGCTGCCATCATGCAAAATTTGCAATGCTGTGCGGTATTGTAGCAGTGTTTGTAGAGCTCAGAGGGAGGTCACCCACGCCAAAGTTTGTGATGCACTCCGACTTGAGCTTCTGGATGAGGTAAGATTAAAGTGTAACATCTTGATTTACATTCATTTCATTTAATACTATATGGTTACTGTTATATTTCCAGTCATATTTATACATCGGGATAAGGTGTAGATTATCTGGGTACACATATAGAAATCATATTGATTATATAATCAGATCGTGATCATACATAACTATTCACATTTATTCAGATCAAATCATAATAGGGAATTGAAAGCAAAAGGGCAAGTGTTTCCATGAATTTTGCGATGTTCAGTTTTCTCCCAAAAAACAGTTGGTCTACGGACGTTTGATTTTCTTGTTTATACATTGCTAACAACCGGTTTTGTGAAAGTGTTCAGCCTGTTTGGAGCTGGATGATCTTGAGGTGTAAGATAACATCTTTCTGGGTGATGAGTTTGTGTTTGGGTAGTCTCGGCCAATCAGACAATTCAATCTGTTTTCACACCTCTAGCCTGCTGGAGCGCGGCGGTTCCATAAACAAAAAGCAAAGCTCTTCGTCCAGGTTGAAATGAAATAAGAGATGAATGGTTCAACGGAAGGAGATCCATTGGTAAGATTCCGACTTTATCTTCATGCAAGTCTGATAGTATCTGGTGGGAGAAACACCAGGCCAGTGGTATTTTTCACAAGTGTACAAAACCTTTCGGTAAATCCTGAAGTTCTGTAGTATCCTGTAACAAATAATAACAAGCATGGCCCCGACAAGGGGAGGGGCAGGGGGGGAGGGGAGCAATGCCCCGGGGTGGCACATTTTTTTTTGGGGGGGGGCACCTTTGGTGAAGAGAGGGTAAAGCAAGTATCCCCTTATGTACTTTTAATGCATGATTTATTTATTATGAGTTGTGTGAATGAATGATGTGGCATGGATGAGGTGGCGACATATATATATATATATATATATGTATATATATATATATATATATATATATATATGTATATATATATATATATATATAGTGAAATAATTAAGATTTAGGGTTTTTTTTACCTGCCATCGTGACTTTGAAAAATTGTAAGTGGAATGATCTTCAGTAGAGGAATGGCTGTATGGAGGCCACGTATATAAATTCGGTTATTTATCCTTCCGCGTCCCCACCCACCACGGAGCCCAGCGAGTAGCTACCACCTTGGGGCCTGGCAGAGGCAGCTGTGAACTGTGTGTTGTCTGCTCAGGCGGTAGCTGCTTGACTCAGCCACCCGTCCTATCCTGAACAGAGGACTGAGGAGGCATGTTGCTAGCCCCAGAGGCAGGGACTTCTCAGCATGACCACATCACTGGAACATCACTCAGTTTCCAGGAGTCTTGTCTCCAGGACCTGCAGGAACATCATGCACGGAGAACACGTGAATTAGTAACTCATAACGGTGCTGAATGCCCGATGACTTGTAAAAAGATAATCTGCCTTTTGGATAGTTTTGTTTTTCTTTCATCACTGGCAGGAAACTAGCATGGGAGCTGGATTAGTTGCCGACAACTAGTTCAAATGGGAGATATTATTGGATTACATGATACCAGTAGAAGGACAACTGTGCAATGATGCTAAAAATTATTTGTATCTCTGGAGAAGAACGAGTTTGGCACTGTGCTGTCATAGGGTCCATTACTGATTGCATGATTGCATTGTAGCTGTTCATGGATAAGTCACAGGTTGGAAGTGAAGGGAAAATGCAGCTATTTATTGCTGCTATATTTCCCTCTTCTGGTTGATAACTGACATTTCTATTTGTTTACATGTACACAAAATATCATACTTTTACTATAGTCATGGCTATTAGGGAGAAAAGGCCTTTTAGTGTTATGTATATTTTGACAAAAGAACAGCACAAATTTCAAAGAAAAGATTAAAATAATTTTTTAAAATAGGAAAATGGGGAGTTTAGTTGGTTGTAAGGTATGATTTGTGTTTTTAATTTTTATATTCGATACAAGGTGTGAACTGACTCATGGTCGTCATGAATGATCCCAGTCAGCAATCACTGATTTATTGGTTAATTAAAAAAAAAAAAAAAAAAAAAAACAGATACATATAGACATTAGAGCAACAAACACTACAACTCGCTTTGAAAGTTTATTTCGCCAGTACCTCCTTGTCCAGTAGTAGAATGTTTTCTGTCTGTGTGGAACGAAAAGTCATTTACTTAGAAAAATAAAACGAAGTCTTCTTGTTTCTTTTACCAGTATCTGATTGACAGATTGTCGAATGCCTACCATCCCCAGTGACGCTTGGTAAGGAAATTCTTCGAGGTCGAGGTGGTGCTGTCAAAGATTGGGATGACTGGTTCACAAAACACACTTGTCTGTATGACAGCATAGAGAGCGCATCTCGTATTGTGACACAGTGGTGGCCCCTAATAGGAACGCCAAATCCAGGTAAGGGTGACTTCCATAGTCTTTGGCTGAAAGAATGAACTCCAAATGCATTCTCAAGTAGTGATTTTCTCTTATGGTCTATTGGGTCCATGATGGTCACAGAGTGAATGCCATCAACATTTGGCGTATGCCAATCGAAACTATTCAGCATTTATTTATCTTTTAAGGAGTTAGAGAACAGGTATTAAGAAGGTATTTAAGGGTGATTTTATTTACTTGATGAAGGATTCTTCAGGTAAAAAAAAAAGTTCCATAAATGGAGAGTCCTACATGACTAAACTTATGAACGACTGGCGAATAAATACATAAGGGTGGTGGTGAGCTGCCTACGCCAGGAGGCGCATAGCTGTGGCTAAAGTCATCACCTTTGCCCTATTATGCACTCGGACTGTTCTGACAGGTAACAGTCATTACTGGAGTTGGAGAGAAGTGTGGGACTTGAACCCGCGACCAGAAAGATGCGAGACCAGCATGCTTCTGACTGCCCAAGGAAAATGTAGAAATTGATTGATGCGAAAATATACTAAAATAATTTATGACCTAAATACACACACACAAACACATTTACACACACACACACACACACATTTACACATATACACATACACACAATAGAAAAAAATGTATGTGGCATAGCCACACAGTAGAAAGATCACATTGTTTCATGGGAAGAAAAATGGCAACAAGAACAACGAAATAATGGAGAAATTACTTACACAGTCATGGGAAATGACTCAATTGTACATGGTCAGATGGAAAATATATTTAAGATGGGTCATTACATAAAGGATGACACACAGGTGTCAGGTAAAGTTAAGTTCGGGTCACAATTCACAGCTAACAAGGTACATCACAGGTCGTGGAAATTAACAAAGACAAATTTAAGGATGTTAGAGTCAAGAGAGATCCTTCTAAGGAAAACATGGCAAAAAAATTTGGGATGGAATAGTGCAGAGGTGACAGAAGTAGTGTAAGCTAAAACTAGCATGTGTTAATGGGAATGTTTTACTATCGACCAGGTTAGGAATGGGTGATTACTTGATGGTAAATAGATCTGATATTTTGTGTCTAGTAAAGACAAAACTGCCAAGAAATGTTGGTCTCTGACTAGGAAACAATTTATTAAGAATCTGGAAAGGTTACAGATAAGATAAAATGGCAGATGGAGTAATTTGTGATAATTGTTGTAAGAAAATTACATAACGGTGGATAATATACTACCGTTAAGATAAAGGTGAGGCAATAATCTTGAAAAAAAAAAAAAAAACAGGGAAAGGGAAAGTCATGACAACTTATATTCCCCCAACATGAAGGCTTGAAATGAAGCTAAATAAAAATAAACTGCTGTCAGACATATGTTTTCT
Organism: Oratosquilla oratoria; assembly: GCF_046742065.1. Classification (NCBI taxonomy): domain Eukaryota; kingdom Metazoa; phylum Arthropoda; class Malacostraca; order Stomatopoda; family Squillidae; genus Oratosquilla; species Oratosquilla oratoria. The sequence goes on along the minus strand of NC_134800.1, from coordinate 10,837,938 downwards.
TCTAAAGAAAAGGGTTGAAGATAGAGATAATTAATCATAGTGGGAGACTTTTACCGTAAAAAAAGTAAATTGGGAGGAATGGAAAGCCTGTAGATACGATTACTCATGCTGTAAAACTTTGTTGAATATTGTGATGGGTAACACAATAATTCAATTATTAGAAGTGACATGAATAAGTGGGGGTCGCTGTGGCTTGGTTGGTAGAGCGCACGTCTGGTTGGAAGGGCATTCACTCTGAGTAGTGGACTATGGACTACCTAGGACAGACCATCCGCTCGCACGGGATCGGTTTGTGTGGGAGGGGAAGAATGTCTGTAAGAAAATGAAAAGATAGTGTATAAAAGAGGGCTATTGCCAATAAGCGCTTTTTGCATGGGTGATTAGCTAAGGAGCGGCTGATAGTGGTGGCTTGGGAGAAACGGGCAGGGAACTTGGACGGCGGCACCGACGCCTACGATTAAAATCACCAAAAATTGAGAAAATGGTAGAAGGCGTAGTAGTAAAGGCTGAAAAATGGAAAAATCTTTAGTGGGAGGTAAATTGAAATGAGATGTATAAGGGAGATAGAAAGGAAGCGAATTTAGTCGAAGAAAAAGTACGCGAAGATGTTTGTGCGTGAGGCGTGGTTATGTTCGTGAGAGGTGTGTGTATGTATCTTACGAGTAGTGAGCAGAGTTCACTTTTTGCGTGTGGCGTTGCTGATTAACCCCAAGCTAGGTAGCGTGTTCCTGATTAACCCCAGGTGAGGCTTGAGCATCCTGATAAATCCCAGGTGAGGCAATGGGCGATATTCAAAGCGTAGTCAAGAGAGTGGATCCGAAGGCAGTGCGAGGGGGGCAGGCGGGCGAGTGTTGGTTTATCTCTTTTCTTCCAAGCACAACTCTGAAAGCAGAGAATTACGTGACTCAGGAAACGTTTGTATTTGTCAGAAGTGTAAACCCGCTCGCCAGCGTCAGCCGGGCGTGTGCGGGCCGGTCGACAGGAGAGGCCTGGCACCTCCTCCCCCACGACCGGGCAGCGAGGAATTATGGGCGTTGACTGAGCTCGAGTGAAAGGCGACGACTGACCTCTACTGAACCAGCGATTGTGTGTGTATATCTCTTTTCTTCCAAGCACAACTCTGAAAGCAGAGAATTACGTGACTTGGGAAACATGTGTATTTGTCATTGGTGTAAGCCCGCTTGCCAATGTCAGGCTTGTGCCAGACCAGTCAGCAGCAAAGGAGAAAAATCTCCACCGCAACCTGCCAGCAAAGAATGACGGGAGCTCTTGAGAGAATTGGAGCGAAGAGCGATGTCTGGCTTCTGCTTAGTAATGGTCCCCGACCGCTGTTCACCTCGGACCAGAGGTGAATTGGTGACGTCACTGTGTGATACATTAGCTTCATATGGGCATCGTCACTGGAGTGGTATACCATGGGCACCGACTCCTGCGTTAATGTATGAACAGTTCCGGACCACTGGCAAGGCTGAGACCCAAGTGGACACTAGCCCCTCATACCACAAAAAGAGTAAGAGTAAGACACCCCACCAAGCTTGGACAAACTGCTTAATAAAAGTCCCAATGTTATTGAGTATATAAAGAACATATAGCCTATTGGAAAGAGTGATAATGTATAGCTTGGATTTCAGTTGGGAGATAAAGTATAGAGAAGAAAAACAGATAATACAGGCAACATAGGTACATTTTTGGGAAAACGACAGTTGTGCAAAATTCATAAGCTAATAGTATGTTCACTGAAAGAGATGAATGTGCCAAGAGACCGGAAAAATACCAGTGTGGTCCCAATTTATAAAGGAGGAAACAAAGATGTACCTTTATAATATAGACCTTTGAACTTCATGAGTGAAAAAAAAAATCCTGAATTCACTGGCGCCATATATTGTCCTCATTTCTAATCATGATAATTTAATAGTTTGTTTACTTTGGTACGTTCATGGACACTGATGTGGGTTTGAAATGATTTAGATTTACAAAAAATAGTCCATTACTTGTTTCCCTTCCTCCCTAGCATGAACACTTCCAACATTTTTCTAACAAATGAGGCCCCTGATTCATACTAGTGCACTCATATGCAGGACCAGAAGATATTCACCTATCTCTGCGACGGATTATAAGTGGAATGTTCAGTACTGTACTTACCATCGGCATGTCTCCGTTTTGGTTTGGTGGCTTTGATGACTCGAGGTGGCCGATAAACACATCCAAAGTACATGTACATCTTCTCGGGGCTGACAGACCTGAAGTTTCTGCTGTGGAGTCCGGTTTAGCACAGGTAAAGTTAGTGTTAGTACTTCAATTAAAAAAGAATATACATGCAATTGTGCAGCACTGCCGGAGATCGCCAGAGCCTCGCTCCAGCACCTCTACAAGTGGTCTGAAAAAGAAATGAAATAGAATAATAATAATAATAACAATAATAATAAAGCACTTCTCTAGCATTTATGGTTAGATGGTAGAAGAATAGACAAATTTGGATGGTTAGCAGGGCTTTGCAAACCTGAGAATGCTATCTCTCGTTTCTTGATTGAGGTGTATGGGTATTGATGACACTGACAGCTGTAATTATAATCCTCTGTGGAGAGGTTGGGTAATTACTCTGTTGTTACTATTGTAGATTGTTCTTGAGTTTAGGTGCAGGTCTCTTCATTTGGCTACATTGAAGTATGCAAAGTGGGATGGGAGTGCAACAGAAGACTTTTTTTTTGGGGGGGGGGCTATGGGTCATTTTGTTTTTAATATTATTATAATTCATACCGCATCATAGGTGACCATGCTATTAGCAGCTCCCCATTCTGGTTAGGTTTAGGCAGGCTATGTTTAAGGGGGAGGGAGAGCAGAGCAGACCCTAAATAGAGCTATTCAGTGGTGTAGGCTGCTGCTGAACTGTGTTACTTCCTGTCCTCTCATAGGGTGATCAGTGGTCCTACACTGCCTGCCACATGGTTTATGACTAAGGGCTTCCAGGGATCACTATCTCTTGCTCCCACAGTCACATAGTATCACTGGAGGGTTTGTGGTTGTTAGTTGAAAAATCAAGTTATTTTTAGTTAGTAGGAAAAACTGTGACTGAATATATTGTCAGTCTCAGTCACTACCTCAATCTTGGCAGCTCTCAAGTAGGAGCAGGTCCAGAGGTTCATCATGTGGAGGTGATGGGGTAGCAGTTAGTCCCCCTTTTCTAGGTTTCCAGCCCCTGAACCTTGCCTTGAGATCCTGTTATTCTTTTCTAAGTAGGAAGATGAAGTGAAGAGTTGCAGTATCTCAAAATGAGAATCATGATGGATACTGGATATTTAGAATTAAATTTTGCTCCTCCAACTCAAGACAAGGCACAGTGGTCTTTCTTCATTAAAACTGCTGTTATTACTGAAGTCAAAGATAGTTTATTCACTATCTATATCAGACTTGTTCATAATGAGAAGAAAAATTGCTCCAGTCAATGCATGACATTGTGTGAGAAGCATCAGACTCAACCTGTCAGAGTGATTCAGGGTAATAGGTAGCAGAGTTAGTTGAACACAAAGTCCAATGAGAAGCTTTGGCTTTAACATATCAACAGAGATATCCACTACTATCTTCCTTCTTCAGACCAAGTTTTAAGTGTCGGGCATTTTCAGCTGTGTGGGCGTTCCCTGGGTAGAGCTCTAAGATTGACACTTGTGGCCCCAGATTTGATTCATCATCCCAACGTACTCAATTGGACACCCAGTACTCCACTGCAGGTATAGTAGTTACCTTATTTCTTGCCACATAAGATGCACCGTCCCACACGAAAGACTGATGATGATATGGTTTAACGTCACATACTCCCCCCTATAGGGAGGCTAGGATGGTGCCCCTCACAGAGGGCTTTGTAGCGTGGAATTTAATGAACCATGCCCTTGGTTCAACTTCGCTGGTGGTAGGATTCGAACCGCCCTCACCCCAACCTTCGCCACAAGTAATGACACCCTAACCCGCTCAGCCAGCGAGCTTCACACGAAAGACTACTTACTAAATTAGCTTTACACGGAATAAATGGTAGCCTATTAAGTTGGACTAGTAATTGGATGAATGGTCGAAAACAAAGAGTTGTTTTAAATGGAAAAACTTCTAGATAGGAAAATGTTACAAGTGGAGTTCCTCAGGGTTCCATTCTCCGGCCACTTCTATTCATAGTATATATAAATGATATAGACCATGGACTAAAATCTACTGTTTCCAAATTTGCTGATGATACAAAACTGTGCAGAATGGCAAATGATCACTTAAACCAATTAGATATTCAAGAAGATTTAGATAAATTACAGCAATGGTCTGAAAAGTGGCTAATGAAATTTAACATGAGTAAATGCAAGGTAATGCACATAGGTAAAAACAACAATAAGTACGATTACAAGTTATTTGGAAATTCATTAATAAAAGTGGATAGTGAAAAAGATCTCGGCGTAATTATCAGTAACGACCTCAAATCATCCAAGCAGTGTATTTCAGCCTCTGAAAAAGCAAATAAGATTCTAGGACTGATTGCACGATCTTTTGATTTCAAAAGTCCATCACTCATGAACAAGCTATATAAATCGTTAGTTCGTCCACATTTGGAATATGCTGTTTCCGTATGGTCACCGAATCTCATTAAAGACATTGACAGACTGGAAAAAGTACAACGGCGAGCCACAAAACTGATTCCAAATATCAAAAATAAATCATATGAAAATCGACTAAAACATATGAATCTGTTTTCCCTAAAAAAGCGTTGACCCAGAGGTGACTTGATACAGGTCTTTAAAATTCTAAAGGGAATTGACAACATCAAAAGTGACAACATTTTCACATTGAATGAGAATCAGACAAGAAACAATGGTCTCAAACTATCCAGAAATAGATTCAATTTGGAAGTAGGTAGAAACAACTTTGCCAACCATGTAGTTAATGAATGGAATAAACTTCCTGCACAGGTAGTGCAATGTAGTTCAGTTCGAAGCTTTAAGACTCATTTAGATAAACACCTAAGCAAGATCCTGTAATGATTATAATTTATTTTATATTATTTGTTTTTGCTTTGTTATCATTTGTCGTTTGATTTTCATTTATTATTAGTTATGTGTCAATTTATTATTATTTACTGTTTACCTGTCTGTTTGTTATTCAACTATACCTATGCATTTATTTATGTATTTTGTTTGTTCCATACATTATTATATTTTTTTTTTATTATTATTATTCTATTGTTATTATGATTTTTTTCGCATCCGACCTAGATATGGACCAAAAGGTCTCCTGTCTGCGAGCTCCGCCTTTGTAATCCTTTGTAACTTGCCTACAATTTGTCAAAGAATATTTAGTGAAAATGAGAAATACCAAGTTTTCTCTGGTATTCATAACCCTCCCCTCAATCAGGCTTTGGTCCAAGACTTTAGGTCATTGGATATTCTGTTGCTGAACTACAAAAGCAAAGCACATAATTGACCTTATAAATACCATTATATTTGCACTCATAGCTAACAGCTAACCTATATGGGCTAATTTAGGTTTTATAGCCTATCATAAGCCTCTATCCATGATCCCTACAAGATTGAGTATTGGCAAGTCATCTATCACTCATGAAATCTTATAAGTATGGTTCTTATTAGTAATTGAATAGCATGTCACTCATATTTAGATTGGTTTTTAAATGCATTTATGTGACAGAATTGTGCACTACCAATTATTATGATTTCCTTTTATCATCATGGCATATGAGACCTGCCGATGACACTTATGAATTCACCTCAGATATAACTTTTGTGTGACATGTTTTGTTAAAACAGCATGTTTTATGGTAATATTATAAATCATATTTAATTTAGACCTTCTGGTCATATTAGGTATCGCCTAATGTTGAAGTAGCAGCTTACTTGGGTCTTTACCATGACTTTTGGCGCCTCCATGTCTCCGGCAAAGAAAATAATATCCAGGTGTGTTTATGCATTGTTTTTAATACACATATTTTTGTTAGCCCTTTCATTATGTTTTATGACTAGTACTTGTCCAAGATGCAACCAAGTGATTTCATTCATGCTGAGGGAAACCTCCTTTGCAGAGAAAGGGTTAAACCTATCTTGATCTTATCTCAGTGCAGTCCATCTTGATCATATCTTGATTACTATTTTGGCAAAATGTTGTGACTTTAGAGTTCATTCTAGCTGTTACAGTTTTTATTCAACTGAAGAGGTTTTCTTCCTTCTCAGACTTTCTCTGTTCTATCAGAAGGCAACCTGTAAAGTTTGGGTTGTATTTCTTGTTGCAACCACTGTGAATGTTTTTTTTCAGTAGTGTATCTGTGATTTGTTTTGCAGTTTCACATTGAGGAACCAATGGTAGATACCTGTTGGTAGTGGTCTTGCAAAATAGAAAACAGAGAGAATTGTCTTTGTACTGCCCATCTTCAAAACCTGTCAACTCTCACTTTCATTTTTTAGTGCATTTAGTTTTTTCCTCACAAGGTTACCATAATATTCATCTACTGCTATTGTTTCTGAGCAGGTTCCTCAGCCACACGTTGCCCTTGCAATCCACCCTGGTGTTCACACTCGTGAAATGTTTTCCCTCTGGCGACCAACACTAGAACTCTTGGCAAAGGAGAAGGTTCCTCTGGTTATGACAACGTACAATGAGGCGGAATTCTCTGAAACCATGAAGGTTTGTAAAAGTTTCCCATTTGAATTTATTCTAAGTTGTTCCCAACTTTATTCCACAATAAATGGATAAATTAAAACCTAATGAGTTTCTTTTTGTTGCCAGATTGTAAAGCAGACTGTTTAGTTATCACATGTACTGTATAACATTGATTTAACAACAAATAGGGTCCATAGGAGATTGTTTTAAATTAAAATACTTTATGATTTTAATGAAATGGTGCCCAGGAAGGTAAGTGAGGAAAAAAGGAGAGCATTAAGGGGCAAGGTGGGAAGGTCACTGTGTAAGTGAAGTGGCCCTGCTACGGATGTAATGCGTCGTGGTAGATAACTTATGACCCAGGCAGTGGACAGGAGACAGGGATGACTCTTTATCCATGAGGAGCTAAGATGAGAAGGAAACAAAGGGTGGTTATCCCCTTCACTCCGGGCCAAAATCTCGCGGGCAGCATTAGCTGCCAGATGTGCGATGTTGCGTCATAATACTCACATTATAAAAAATAAAGGTGCTGCTGTATTGCTCGTGTTCTCTTTCACCCGTGAATTTTGATAACCATAGAAAATATGATGAAGCCAGTTTACAGAGTATGGGGGTCATGCAGGTACAACTACAATAAATATAATCAAGACACCAACATCGGCATCCTCGTGTACCCATTTGCTCCTCATGACGCCTATGTAGGCGTCATCATATCGAAGGGGTTAATGGGAGTTGAATGGGTGGGAGTAGGTATGTGTTTTGACTGGCTACCTCCCTTATAAGGGGAAAGAAGCCTTTGGTATGTAGATAGATATATTTACCTAGTTGTATTTTTGCGGGAAGGGGAGCTATGCTTGTGGTGTCCCACCTTTGTATCTCGCAGTGTCTAGTTTGCTTTTAAACTCATGAATGGTTTTTGCACATACTATTTCATTATCCAGTTTGTTCCAAGTGTCCACTACTCTATGTGGAAAACTGTTTTTCTTCAGTTCTCTTCTGTAGCTATGTTTTTTTATTTTCTTTCCGTGTCCTCTTGTGTTTCTCTTGTCCCAGTTTAGTAAGTCCTCTCTATCGAGTATGTAAGGTCGGGTAGGTGTTTGATGAAGAATGCTGGAAAGAATTAGAAAATGTTATAGAAAGAAGTCCAGGGAGGGTGGTTACTATGAACTGCTCGAGAAGTTATTGGATTTTCTTTCTGTTGTTCAAAGTCCATGCTTCTGATAGATTTTAATAAGTCTATTTTCTTGTTGATTCTCACTTGCCCCATAGAGCAGCACACGAAAATAATAGACATGCAAAAGTCCTCATTCTCATTCATCCATCCCCTTACATAATACAAGCACATCCAACTGAACACAACAAAAAACTTATGCCAGTAGCATACTACTCAAACATCTACAACATCCTACCACTGACACCCAGCAACTTATCCATAAAAAAAACACATACATATTTAGATCACAAAAAAAGTGCTCTAAGACAGACCCCCAAACTCCATAATTTACTTAATTTCCCCAGACATCAGCCTTACTGAAAAATTCCTCTTACAACAAGTAAGAACCTCACTGGTATGGCCATGTTTAGACCACCACCCAGCTATGAAACAGTACCAGCACAGAATAGGCCTGAATTCAGAACCAAATTACCTTGAATGCAATCACCACACAGAAGACACAGAACATTTCATCCTACAATCCCCTACTCTAGCCTTGCACAACACATTTTCCTTGAGTGACTCGTGGGCTAAACCAATGATCTGGGAACCATTGGTCTCCTGCAAGAGAGATGTTGGGTAATAGATTGACGAATTGATTGTTATATCCAGTGGCATTGTAGTGACACCAAATCACATGAAAACCACTATGACCTAGGTCTCCAAAATAGTTGTCTATACCTTAGTTTTAGAAATATAATGGTGCTGATTTAGATTTGAATACCTCACAATATGAAATTCACTTCCCCTTATTATTTACATTATTTCACTGCTTTTCAGCTAAATCTAAAATCCTTTAATATTATAAATTGAAAATATTGCAGATCCTGGAAGAGCTTCATCCAAATGTGGTGTTCCAAGGCATCAATCCTCTCAGGTCACTTCATGCTAAGCAGACACCATATGAGCCTGACCACATGTGGGCAGTCAATTGGTATGTCATAGCTATTGATAATGCAAGAGATAAATAAAGTGCATTTGTTTCATGTGTGAATCATGGATATGAATTGCATCATCATTAATCAGTTCTGAAAAAAATAAAAATAAGTTCATGTTTTTCTTTTGCACTGAAATATTGAAATAATGTGGGTCAAATAATAAAGGCGTACCACAAACAAAAGTCTATATTTTCCCTTTCAACAGATAGTCTAAATACATATAATGTAATATTAAAACAAGTTTTTCCTCCGGACTCTGGGTTTGTTTTCAATAATATTTGACTTATGAATGATAAAGAATAATCTTGGTCTGGTCATAGAATGGTCCTTAGTGCTCATTTCTTCCCAAATATAGTCATGGGAGGAACTGAGGGCTGCCAGCTGCTGTGGGAGTCTTTCATCATTGAAATTTTAGACAACAATCATTAATAATCATAATAATAAAAAAGGAAGAAAACATAAGCAATAATCAGTAATGCCAGTCTTACCAAAATTTCTGTATTTATCTGAATGTACTGTACAGGAAATAGCAATACTCATGGAGTCCCAACTTCTCCCCAATCTATCATACCTAACTTTAAGTGTGGTTCCAATTTGGTCTACATAATTACTTCCCAATGTTCATATTGAGATTTCAATTCATGTATTATTCCAGTTTGGGTTATTACTTATGCTATTCCAAATATTTATATATATTTACCTATTTGTAATATACGGGAAGGGAGCTATGCTTGTGGTGACCCGTCATTGTATCTCTCCGCATCAAGTTTTATCTTAAAATGTTGTGTATGGGAAATAATTTCTTCACATCCTTTAGACATACTGTCTTTTTTTGTTTTCATGACCTTTTAAAACACTCCTATCCCTAATCAAGAGATCTTTTCTCTCAATGTAGCCTATCCCAATTTATTGATCTGAATGTTGTAACTGTATATCCTTATCTTTTCCTAAAGCTTTCTCACATATCGCCTTACCATAAAAATCTGATCCATGCAACCCCCTAGTTGTCCTAAACCCACACTGTTCCTCACCAATTATTCTCTCTCTTCCTCTCTATCAAAACCCTCCCATATGCCTTTCCAACTGCACTCAAAAATCTGATCCCTCTGAAACTACTACTCACACTTGTCCCATTTTCCCTTGTTAAGCAGAACTATATAGGCACTCCTCCAGCTCTACCCTGTTATGGACAAACATTAAACAACCTCACCAGCCAGTCCACCATCACTGTACCTCCCTTCTTCAGACACTGCATAACACCCATCTAACCCAGGTGTCTTACCTGCTCTCACCATTTTAATAACTTTCACCTCATCTTTTCTTATTTCTCCTTCATGTTCCTCATTCATCAGTCATTTCCTTAGCATTTACCCTCCCTATCCTCTTTTACATGTAGAAACTCTCTAAAATACTCTGCCTATCTTCCTCTTACTGCTATCTCTTCCATTATCATCTCTCCATCAGCACTCAAAGATCTATCCACAAATATTAAAATGTGTACACTGTCTGTATGTGGTGCATCTGTCTTTGGCTAACAGGAGGGGAGCAGCTGCCTATTGACAATGACATTCATCATTGTCATTTTCTTAGCATTTACCCTCCCTATCCTCTTTTACATGTAGAAACTCTCTAAAATACTCTGCCTATCTTCCTCTTACTGCTATCTCTTCCATTATCATCTCTCCATCAGCACTCAAAGATCTATCCACAAATATTAAAACGTGTACACTGTCTGAATGTGGTGCATCTGTCTTTGGCTAACAGGAAGGGAGCAGCTGCCTATTGTCTTTTTGTGTTATAAAGAGAGAAAAAAAGAGGAGAGAGGTGAAAGAGAAGAGAAAGAGCAAAGAGAAAGGGAGAGTGCATTTACCTAATTTACCTAATACAGGAAAGGAGCAACACTTTTTGAGTTTTGTCTCCTACTCTCAAATTTGTTATCATAGCCTCAAATTCATGTAGACTTCCAACTCTAGATCCTTGATTTCCAATTATCATATTTAGATTTGAACTCATGTAGTGTGTGCATGAATTAACATGATTTGTAGACCACAAACCATGAGTAGCAGGGAAATAACTATCTTTCCAAACTTAAACAACTATTACTACAAGTGAATGTGATGGTATTTCACTAATAAAACCACTGTATACATCTGTAACTTTTATTTACATTTCTAATTCATTTTCCATAGAAAACCATAATAAACCTGTGAGAACTTGACCAGTTTGACTACTCTTTATCTTTTCTTCCATGTAAACTTTGCCCTTGCTCCTTTCTGACCTAGGTGGTAGCCAAAGTCATAGGCATAAATCCACTACCACCCATTTCATCCCCATATACTCCATTCCCATTCACCCACTTCCCTCCCTCGTTCCTTGGCTTCTCCTGGATGATGGGTCATCCCTGCATCTTGTCCACTGCAATGCAGCAAGACACAGCACATCCACAGCAAGGCCGCTTCATTAAATCAGCGACCCTCCCATCCCTGTCCTCTTATGCAGAAAAGAGAAGACTGGGAGAAATCCCTTCGGACTGCACGAAAATATCATTCATACATACTTCTTTACCCCCCATTCTCTACCCACTCCCTTCCATGCATCACAGCATCATCCATACACAACCATAATAATAATAATTCTAATTACCTATATCCCTCTTACAAGGGAGGTAGCCAAAGTCAAAAGGCATGTACCCATTGCTACCCCTTCCATAACCATCCACCACCCTTTCCTCCTCCTCATCTTAGCTCCTCATGGATAAAGGGTCATCCCTGTCTCCCTTATTACATTATATATATTTATATATATATATATATATAAATAATATCAATAGTAATAATAATAGTTGCTGCCTCAAGTTTCACTGACAGTGGCTGGTAATGGGCCCTCCTGTGTCTCTAGAAAGAAACTTTGGATTGTTGTCTGTGTTGTGTTTGAACTAGAATGCTTTTATGTCAACTGCTGAAAGCAGTAGGAGGTATGGAGCAATCACCAATTGTCAGGTTCAAATCTCCATGTGTGAAAAGGTGAAAGAAATACAGCTAAAATTGACAGAAAAAGATCTTGGGTCAGGCCTGGAGATGTGTGAACCCTCTTAGAGGTGCACCTCCAGATGTATTTGAGGGGGACGATAGGTTTTGAAAATGGTCAGCACGGAAATGATTCCTTCTGTTATCCAAATCGTAGGACCACTACAAGCAGGCGCTTTCCACTGGTTGCAATTATTTATCAAGTCCCCTGATACTTTGCCAGATAACTATTTTAGTTGAGATGTCATTTTCTGGATATAAGTTTCATAAAATGACATAATGTACATATCAAATGGTCTTTTCCCTTTTTAAGGGGGTGATCGTACCAAAGCATATGCCCATCTAAAAGCCATTTGTTGCCCCCCCCATTCTAGGATCTCGTGGATAAAGGGTCATCTCTCACCACTACTACTGCATCCATTCCCAATTGCCTATTTCTCATAACACTTTTTAATCCTGCAAAGTATTCACTTGCTTCTCTCAATCTACAATTTACCTCTACCTCCACTCCTCCCTTTCCTGCCACATGTGACCCCAAATACCTAAAGCTATCCATTTCCTCCAGCTTCTCTCCTTTAAGACTTACTTCCAACTCACTGCCATCCTCTACCCTTGTACATCTCATCACCTTCCTTTTATCCACATATACCTTCAACTTTCTCCAAACGCATACCTTCCCAAACTCCATCACTAACTCCCATAATCCCTCCTCTGAAGGCCAAGGCTACTGGTTCAGTAAATGAAATAATAACACAGCCTAAAGGGTTGATCTTCTACACTGCTTTGTAAATTGCATTGCATGAATGAGGAAAGAGGGAGTGTCCCTATGTAATGAAGTAGTGTTGGTGAACAAGTTCTGGCTATTGGGCCCTGCTGTGTGAAAGCATTATCTACCCACATTGCATGCAATCTGAGCAGTGTGATACAGACAGGAATCATCCTTCATTAACAAGGTACTAAGATGGAGTGGGACTTCAATGTATTTCAATGTGTGTGAATTGGGTGCATGATTTAATTAAGCCACTACTTTACAAGAGAGAAAGGGTCATTGGTATGTGTACAAGTATGTATATAGGAAAACTTACCTATTCTCATATTTTCGATCATTTCCTTGTCAACAAAAGAGCGCAGTGCTAAGGCAAGAGCAATGCGCACAGCTCCTGACTGCCCTGACTGGCCCCCATCCCAAACCTTAGCCTCAACATCAACTTCATCAAGTAAGCCAGTGAACTGTAAAGGAAACACCACCTGCAGGAAAGATAAAAGAATCCCTTGAGAGGGTGAAGCTTTTAATTAAAATTTCTGGTTGTTATCAGACAATTTCCTTAAGATATGAAGGCATTCTCTGACCAGCACACTTTTAAATCAAATCTAAACTACCCAATGAATGGCCTAAACAGCCAGTTTAGCTTTTATTCATCCCACTAAAGGAAGCTCACTGGCTGAGCAGGTTTGGGTGTCGTTACTTGTGGTGAAGGTCAAGGGGATGGTGGTTCAAATCCTGCTACCAGCGAAGCTGAACCAAGGGCATGGTTCATTAAACTCCACACTACAAAGCCCTCTGTGAGGGCCACCATCCTAGCCTTCCAGTTGGGGGGTTTGTGATGTTAAACCTTATCAAACCATATCATCACTAAATTGACATGAAAACAACTCCAGCAGAATTCTAGTCAAACATCTACAACAACCTACTCCCAGTACTCCACAAAACTTCTATGCAAAAATACATCAACAAACGGATCTCACAACTAACACTCCTTCACCCCATTGATACGATGAGACTCTTATGACATCTTCCCCAAACTCTGTCACTAACTGTTTTAGTAGATTATTTTCTTCTTGATTTTTACTGTCAGATCTTTGATGTATGTGCTGAAGGTCATTAAAATATCAAAAGTATGGTCCAAATTTCTAGGGCTCTCTTCCAACGGGGGTCTAGTCAGAGGCTACCACCCAGCACTAAATCAATAGAAAGAAATGTGATATACCCTGATGGAAAAGCCATCCAAAATACTTGTAAAACATTCTCAAAGTTTAATATACAGCATTACTAGCACTAAATACACACACACACACATATGTATGTGTATATAAATATATATATATATATATATATATATATATAAATATACACAAATATATATAAAAATATATATATAGACACAAATAAACAAATATATATATATATATATAAAATATATATATAATTGAGAGGATTAGGAGAGGAACAGAAGGAGTAATTGGTGAGGAACAGTGTGGATTTAGGACAGGTAGAGGTTGTGTAGATCAGATCTTTGTGGTAAGACAGATATGTGAGAAAGCTATAGGAAAAGGGAAGGATGTTTTTTGGGCTTTTATGGATCTGGAAAAGGCTTATGATAGGGTAGACAGAAAGGCACTGTGGGAGGTTATGCAGATTTATGGGATAGGAGGAAAGCTTTTGGGAGCTGTCAAGAGTTTTTATGAGAGTAGTAGAGCATGTGTCAGGATTAGAAATGGAGAGAGTGAGTGGTTTGAAGTAAAGGTGGGACTTCGTCAAGGATGCGTTATGTCGCCCTGGCTGTTCAACTTATACATGGATGGGGTGGTGCGAGAGGTGAATGCTAGGGTAGTGGGTCAGGGATTGGAGATGGTTAAAGAAAATGGAGAAAAGTGGGAGGTGAGCCAGCTGTTGTTTTCGGACGACACTGCGCTTGTGGCAGGATCAGAGGAGGGATTGAGGAAGCTGGTGGCAGAGTTTGGGAGAGTATGTGATAGAAGAAAGCTAAAGATAAATATGGGTAAAAGTAAGGTGATGAGATGTACAAGGGGTGAAAGTGGCAGTAGACTGGAAGTGAACATTAAGGGAGAGCGACTGGAGGAAGTGGATAGTTTTAGATACTTGGGTGCAAGTGTAGCAGGAAAAGGTGGAGGTAGAATGTAGATTGAGAGAAGCGAGTAAATGCCTTGGTGGATTAAAGAGTGTAATGAAGAATAGACATTTGGGAATGGATGCGAAGAGGAGACTGTATGAAGGAGTGATTGTGCCAACAGCACTGTATGGGGCAGAAACGTGGAACATAAGAGAAGAAGAGAGAAGGAGTTTGAATGTGTTTGAGATGAGGTGTCTGAGAAGTATGGTGGGGGTTACTAGGCTGGATAGAGTGAGAAATGAGGAGGTGAGGAGGAGAACAGGGGTGAAAAAGGATTTGGGAGATAGGGTTGATGAAAGAATATTAGGATGGTTTGGACACATGGAAAGAATGAGTGAAGAAAGACTAGTAAAAGAGGTATGGAAGGCAGATGTGGAGGGAGTGAACATGAGGGGATGTCCTAGGATGAGGTGGATGGATGGGGTGAAGGGGGCTTTGGGGAAGAGGGGAATGTCTGTTGAGGAAGGAAGGGAGAGGACAGAAGACAGAGGTGAGTGGAGAATGGTTGTATATGGATGATGTTGTGACTGCATGAGGAGGAATGGGCGGGGGGGTGGGGTAGTATGTGTGAGTAAATTTTGACGCAGCCCGAAGGGATTTCTCCCCGTCCTCGCCTTATATGCAAAGGGGGACGGAGAGGGGGGGTCGCCGATTAAATGAAGCGGCCTTGCTGTGGATGTACTGTGTCTTGCGACCCTGCTTCTGACCCAGGGCGGTGGGCAGGGTGCAGGGATGACCCGTCATCCAGGAGGTGCTCAGATGAGAGGGAGGGTGGGAGGGGTGTGGAGTGTATTTAGGGATGAAATGGGTGGGAGTGTTTTTATGCCTTTCCCTTTTTGGCTACCTCCCTTGGAAGGGGGAAAGAGCCTTGGTATATGTATGTATATATATATATATATATATATATATATATATATATATATATATATGTATGTATATGTATGTATACGTTTATATATATATATATATATGTATATATATATATATATATGTATATATATAGATATATATATATGTATATATATATATATATATATATATATATATACACATATATATACATATATATATATAGCAACAGGCTTTGGGATCCCAATATATATATGTATGTATGTATGTATGTATATGTTTGTTTATATATATATATATATATATATATATATATATATATATGAACATATATATATATATATATATATATATATATATATTCATATATATATATAGATATATAGATATATCTATTGGGATCCCAAAGCCTGTTGCCATATGTTCTGGAGCTACATGTCACACCCGAACAGAATTCAATTAATTAGGTTAGAAACATTTGGTATAATTTTTCAATAACAACTACAATGAAGAACAATGTCAAATCTTTAGAATATTCATGAAGGTACTCCTATACATCGAAACTGATAGACTCACCTGTTCCCTATCCTGTGGATGTTCAAAATAAAGCACATTTTGTCCATTGATAGAAATCTTTCCTGAACCTCTTCCATGGACTGTAACTTCTGATTTGGATGTTTTTCGTCTTCCATTGGCAGTCATGTAAGGAATCCCTTCTACCGTGTAGTTCAACTAAACAGGAGAGAAATATATATACACATACATATATAGTATTACTATACTGAAGACTATATATACACACTATACTAAAAGCCTACATCCAATATAAGTAAAAATATTTGAACTTCAGATGGAAAATGATATTCTTACCTTTGGAATATCTAACAAAGTGACACTGGCCGTCCTAGGAACTCTGAATCTCATGAGAAAATCTTCAGCTTGATTGGCATACGGATGTTCCATGAGACGATTCAAAGATGTGATCAAATAATCATACTAAAAGAATAACACATTACTAAGTGCAGTACTCGCAACAGCCAATTATAATTACATAACACAAAAGAAGAAAAGTTTTCCAGAACCTTTGAATTTACTTACATGTTTATCTTTAATATCTTGTACCAGAAGTTTAATAATCTTCCTTGGACATCCAAACTGAACTGCTAAGCTTTCTGCAAGTTTTGAAGGAATGTATTAGTATTATTTTCATTTAAATTTTCTGTATAATCCAACATATATCATATAAGCAATAACAACATAAAATGGTAACATGGTTGAAGGAACAAATGATCAATGATACTAACTGAGATTTGATACTTTGTATTCATGACCACGTCGAATGACTTGATCAGCATAACGATCTAATTCCTTCATTTTTTATGTCAAGTCCTGAAACACACGAACAATTTTTGGAAATAAAATATAAACTTTTCAATTAATCACAAATCATAGTATGACTCAGGTAACTGGAGGTTTAGTTTGTAAAAGGGAATTATGTTAGGTCTTCTACACATTAGTGCTATTGAGTGTGTTCTGGAGAAATTGAATATTGCAGTGCCAATAATGTCTTTGGTCCTCAAGGTTTCAAATGATATTTTGATATCTTGTATACATCCTCCACATATAAGCCAAGTAGCTTTCTGTATTTGGTACTGAAGGGAAATTGTGTCTGACTTAATTTTCTGCATGTGCTTATTTGGGAGAAATGGCTATCTAAGATGCAGCACTGTTGCTCTGATGATAACCTTTGTTCCAGGCCATTCTTAGGGCAGAAACTGACAAACATCACATGATGAAAAGTGTGTAACTGCGACATACATCATCTAATGTGTAGGCTTTTCTTAAACTTGGAGGTTTATATTTTGTTCCCATGTCTTAAAATGAAATTTGGCATACATACATACATATACCAAGGCTTTTTCCCCCTTACTAGGGAGGTAGCCAAAAAGGAAAAGTCATAAAATCATTCCCACCCATTCCATCCCTGAAAACACTCCACACCCTTCCACCCCCCCTCCCATCTTAGCACCTCCTAGATGACGGGTCATCCCTGCACCTTGTCCACTGCCCTGGGTCAGAAGCAGTGTCACAAGACACAGCACATCCACAGCAAGGCCGCTTCATAAATCGGCGACCCCCCCTCTCTGTCCCCCCATATAAAGGAGTAGACGGGGAGAAATCCCTTCGGGCTGCGTCAAAATTTTGCTCAAACACATTACCTCACCCCCCATCCCCCTGTCCATTCCACCTCATGCATCACAACATCTTCCATATACAACCATTCTCCATTCACCCCTGTCTTCTGTCCTCTCCCATCCTTCCTCAACAGACATTCCCCTCTTCCCCAAAGCCCCCTTCACCCCATCCATCCATCTCATCCTAGGAGGTCCCCTCATGTTCACTCCCTCCACATCTGCCTTCCACACCTCCTTTACTAGTCTTTCTTCACTCATTCTTTCCATGTGTCCATACCATCCTAATACTCTTTCATCAACCCTATCTCCTAACCCCCTTTCCACCCCTGTTCTCCTCCTCACCTCCTCATTTCTTACTCTATCTATCCTAGTAACCCCCATCATACTTCTCAGACACTTCATCTCAAACACATTCAAGCTCCTTCTCTCTTCCTCTCTTATGTTTCATGTTTCTGCTCCATACAGTGCTGTTGGCACAATCACTCCTTCATACAGTCTCCTCTTCGCATCCATTCCCAAATTTCTATTCCTCATTACACTCTTTAATCCACCAAGGCATTTACTCGTTTCTCTCAATCTACATTCCACCTCCACCTTTACTCCACCTTTTCCTGCCACATTTGCACCCAAGAGTCTAAAACTATCCACTTCCTCCAGTCGCTCTTCCTTTATGCTCACTTCCAGATTACTGCCACTTTCACCCCTTGTACATCTCATCACCTTACTTTTACCCACATTTATCTTCAGCTTTCTTCTATCACACACTCTCCCAAACTCTGTCACCAACTTCCTCAATCCCTCCTCCGATCCTGCCACAAGCGCAGTGTCGCCCGCAAACAACAACTGGCTCACCTCCCACTTTTCTCCATTTCCTTTAACCATCTCCAATCCCTGACCCACTACCCTTACATTTACCTCTTGCACTACCCCATCCATGTATAAGTTGAACAGCCAGGGTGACATAACGCATCCTTGACGAAGTCCCACCTTTACCTCAAACCACTCACTCTCTCCATTTCTAATCCTGACACAAGCTCTACTACTCTCATAAAAACTCTTGACAGCTCCGAGAAGCTTTCCTCCTATCCCGTACATCCACATAACCTCCCACAGTGCCTTTCTGTCTACCCTATCATAAGCCTTTTCCAGATCCATAAAGGCCCAAAAAACATCCTTCCCCTTTCCTATAGCTTTCTCACATATCTGTCTTACCACAAAGATCTGATCTACACAACCTCTACCTGTCCTAAATCCACACCGTTCCTCACCAATTACTCCCTCTGTTCCTCTCCTAATCCTCTCAATCAAGATCCTCCCATAAGCCTTCCCAACTACACTTAACAAGCTAATCCCTCTGAAACTACTACATTCACACTTGTCCCCCTTTCCCTTGTAAAGTGGAACTATAAAAGCACTCCTCCAGTCCTGCATGAGATCCATCCAGACCAAGTGCCTTACCTGCTTTCATCATCTTAACAGCTGCCTTCACTTCATCCTTCCTTATTTCTCCTCCATTTTCCTCACTCATCACGGTCATTTTCTTATCATTTCCCACTGCAGCTATCTTTCCCTCCCTATCCTCCTTCACATTCAGCAACTCCCTAAAATACTCTGCCTATCTTCCCCTTACTGCCCTCTCCTCCATTATCATCTCTCCATCTGCACCTTTTACCTTTTCTTCTCTACTTGATTCGCCTCCTCTTCCTCTCTTAATTTCTTTCCAAAACATCTTTTTATTACTCTCAAAACTTTCTGTCATACTCTTACCCCATTTTACATCTGCTCTCCAGGCAATTAGTTATATTCTGACAATGAAGATCTATATATACCAGTATATATAGATCTTGACAATTTGGCTTATTGTACCATTAAGGGTTGTGGCTCAAACCAAACAGGAATTAAGGCAAATGTTAATTTTCATCGTTTCCCTGCAAATACACGCATATGTGAACGTGTACACATATAAGCACACACGATGATATCTCCCCTTAAAATACAAGTACATAAACACACACACACACACACACTTTCAACGAACGGACGGCTTGAAGAACGCTCTGAAGAAAAGTGCAGATTGTGGATCCCAACGCAAAGAGAAGTGCCTTTTTGTTTTTGCAGGGTGGGGGGAAATTGCTCGTGGGGTAGTGGGAAAGTAAGGAAAGAGGAGAGGGGGAGGGATTGCTGGGGAAATGGAAGGTAATGAGGAGGTGGAGGAAATGGCCCTGACGGGCCGCCGTAAGGTAGACAAACGACCCCAAGACGAGTTGGATGATAACGACATGTCTAATAGGAATGTGAAGATTAGAGGTATAGATAGGAGCAATATAGCAGAAAGTGATGAGAATATTTTCAAGGGATTTAAAGAGAGTGGGGGGGACACAAACCCCCCCCGACTGACAAGACTAGAGAAGAAGGTTGATAAGGTGATCGAGGACTTGGAGAGTAGGTTAGGTCATATGAACACCATTTTACAAAGGGTTGAAAGATTGGAAGAACTGGAAAAGGCGAATAAATACTTAACTGATGAAATAGAAGAACTAAAAAGACAGTTAAGAGAGGTAAAGGGGGAGAATGAGGAATTGAAGAAGAATAGTAAAGAAAACAGAGAAACAATAGCTAAAGAAAGTAAAAATTGGAAGCAAACCCAAGAAGGAAATAAGATTTCATTCACTGACATAGTCAAACAGCAATTGAAAGAACATACTGAAGACTCAGTTATTAAAGTGATGAGACAAAAGGAGAATATAGTAAGGGATTTAGCAGACAAGAAGAAATGTATAATTATATTAGGAATAGAAGAGAAACACAACACAGATAGAACCACAAGAATCAAAGAGGAAAATGAAAAAGTAAGCCAATTACTAGAATCAGTTCAGGAAGATGAACCAGGAATTATGAAACAAATCGAAGAGAAATTTAGACTCGGAAAGTATAGCACAGACAAGACCAGACCAATTAAGATTAAATTCAAGTCACAAACAACGGCAGAGAATATCTTATCCAAAACAGGGAAACTAGCAACAAGTGAACAATACAAAAAGATATGGATAAAAAGAGAAATGAATAAAGAGGAAAGAGAGGAAGAAAAGCAGAAAAGACTGGAAGCTAAGACAAAAAACGAGAACAGAACGGAGTCAGAGAAAGAGAGATTCTATTGGAGAGTAGTGAACATGAAACTAAGGAAGTTCGACATACAAAAGAAAAACATAAGGGAAACAGAGAACACAATGGAAGTGGCAGAAAACTAAGAGTGTCTTACACAAATATAGATGGATTAATAACAGGATTGAATGAGCTGAATGATTATTTGAAAGAAAAAGAACCGGACATAATGGGAATTGTAGAAACAAAATTAAAAGGCCCACTACCACCCAACAGTGTAGGACATGATGCATACAATTATTGGATTAGAAACAGAGAGAAAAAGCAAGGGGGTGGAGTTATGTTCCTGACTAAGAAGGATATAAATGTGAAAGGTGTCATATATGGAAAGAATACAGTAGAGATGATTATGATAGAAGTGGAAGACAGAGATAAGAAGAGCAGAAAATTTGTGATCAATTATGTGCCTCCGAAAACAGCCTCATGGGAGGAGAGTGAATATAAAAGTATGCTAGAGGACACAAAGATAGCATTAACTAAAATAATGGAAGACGGAGGAAGAATAGTTATGATGGGCGACTTTAATTGCAAAGAAATCTGCTGGGAAGAAATGACAGTAAAGAGTGGTGATGACTCATGGGGAAATGCTCTACTTGAGATGATTACTGACCATTCAATGACACAATGGATACAAGAGAACACTAGGTATAGAAATGAAGAAGAACCATCGAGGCTAGACTTAATAATTACATCTGAACCTAGAATAGTGGACAAGATTGAATATAAAACACCAATAGGTAAAAGTGACCACATATTGATTGAACTGGAACTTAATGAAGAAAAATATATGAAAAGACATGAACAATATAGAAAAGGAAGAATGATGTATGAAAAAACAAACTTTGATAAAATAAGAGAATTCTTCCAACAAGAAAACTGGGAAGAAATATACAAAGAAGAAACATCAGTGGAAGAGAAATGGAATATTTTGAAAAAAAAATTACAAAAAAGGAGTGGAAAAGTATGTCCCAAGACAAAAACAAGAAAAAGAATATGTAAAATGCTGGTACAACAAAAGTTGTAGGGAGTTAAAAGACAAAAGAGACAAAGCCTGGACCAGATGGAAAAAAGACAGAAGACCTGAAAAATGGAAAATATATACTGGTTATAGAAATGAATATGTACAAAAGTGCAGAGAGGAAAAAAGAAAATATGAAAAAGATGTTATAGAAAAGTGTAAAGATCAACCAAAACTATTCTACAGATTTGTAAACAATAAACTGAAAAACAAACAAGACTTGGAGAAATTGAGACAAGGAGGAGTTGAATACACTGAGGAAATGGAAATGGCAGAAATTATGAACAAACATTTTAAATCAGTGTTTACAAGGGAAAATATACAACCTGAAGAGATTGAGTGGAAAGAAAAAGTCCCCCCTATGGAAGAAATAGAAGTAACAAAGAATGAAATATTGACACACTTGGGTAATTTTGATGTCAGAAAATCGCATGGGCCAGATGAAATAGCAAACTGGATTCTGAAAGAATGCAGGAATGAACTGGCAGACAAAATACATAGCATAATAAGCAGTTCCTTAAAAGAAGGAAAAGTTCCAGAAGATTGGAAAAAAGCAAATATAGTACCTATATATAAAGGAGGAAATAAAGAAGAACCTACCAACTATAGACCAGTCTCTCTAACAAGTACAATAGCAAAAATTTGTGAAAGAATTATCAAAAGTAGATGGGTAAAATACTTGGAAAAAAACAACGTACTAAATCCAAGGCAATTTGGATTCAGACAAGGACGGTCATGCGTCACCAATTTAATATGTTTCTATTCAAGGCTAATAGATATAATACAAGAAAGAGATGGATGGGCTGATTGTGCATTTCTAGACCTAAAAAAAGCTTTTGACAAAGTACCACATAAGAAGTTGCTTAAGAAATTAGAATATGAAGGAGGAATACAAGGTAAATTGCTAAATTGGATGGAAGACTTTTTGCAAGAAAGAAAAATGAGAGTAGTGATAAGAGATCAGCACTCAAAATGGAATGAAGTAATAAGCGGTGTCCCGCAGGGAACAGTTCTGGCCCCAATAATGTTTGCTATATATATTAATGATATGGATGAAGGAATTGAAAGCTATATGAGCTTCTTTGCAGATGATGCAAAACTACTGAAAAGAGTGAAAACTGAAGAAGATTGTGAATCACTACAGAGGGATCTAAATAAAGTACAAGAATGGAGTAGGAAGTGGGAGATGGAGTTCAATACAAAAAAGTGTAGTATAATGGAATTTGGAAAAAGCAAAAACAGAATAACAGGATCATATAATTTGGGAGAAGAAGGAATAAAAAAAGTAGAAAATGAGAAGGACCTGGGAGTCATTGTTATGAATAATATGTCACCTGAGAAACATATAAATAAGATTTTTGGAGAAACTTATAATTTAATAAGAACAATCAAAGTGGCATTTACATACCTGGATGAAGAAATGGTGAGGAAAATCCTAATCACCCTGATAAGACCAAGATTAGAATATGCAGCAACGATATGGTCACCAAGTACAAAAAAATGTATAAAAAAACTTGAAAGAATACAAAGAGCAATCACAAAACTGGCACCAACACTCTCAAAACTATCATATGAAGAGAGACTACAAAAACTTAAACTACAGACACTAGAGCAAAGAAGAGAGAGAGGAGATTTGATAGCTATTTACAGAATCATGAAAGGCATAGAAATTACTGATAGAGAGAATCTGATAAAATGGGATGACAGAAATACAAGAGGACACGGAAAGAAAATAAAAAAAGACAGCTATAGAAGAGATTTGAAAAAGAACAGCTTTCCTCACAGAGTAATAGACAGTTGGAACAAGTTAGATGAGAAAGTGGTGTGTGCAAAAACAATACATGAATTTAAAAATAGTTTAGATAAAATGAGATATGAAGACGGGACCCCACGAGCATAGCTCCCCTTCCCGTAAAATACAACTAGGTAAATACAACTAGGTAAATACACACACTTTCAACGAACGGACGGCTTGAAGAACGCTCTGAAGAAAAGTGAAGATTGTGGATCCCAACGCAAAGAGAAGTGCCTTTTTGTATTTGCAGGGTGGGGGGAAATTGCTCGTGGGGTAGTGGGAAAGTAAGGAAAGAGGAGAGGGGGAGGGATTGCTGGGGAAATGGAAGGTAATGAGGAGGTGGAGGAAATGGCCCTGACGGGCCGCCGTAAGGTAGACAAACGACCCCAAGACGAGTTGGATGATGACGACATGTCTAATAGGAATGTGAAGATTAGAGGTATAGATAGGAGCAATATAGCAGAAAGTGATGAGAATATTTTCAAGGGATTTAAAGAGAGTGGGGGGGACACAAACCCCCCCCGACTGACAAGACTAGAGAAGAAGGTTGATAAGGTGATCGAGGACTTGGAGAGTAGGTTAGGTCATATGAACACCATTTTACAAAGGGTTGAAAGATTGGAAGAACTGGAAAAGGCGAATAAAAACTTAACTGATGAAATAGAAGAACTAAAAAGACAGTTAAGAGAGGTAAAGGGGGAGAATGAGGAATTGAAGAAGAATAGTAAAGAAAACAGAGAAACGATAGCTAAAGAAAGTAAAAATTGGAAGAAAACCCAAGAAGGAAATAAGATTTCATTCACTGACATAGTCAAACAGCAATTGAAAGAACATACTGAAGACTCAGTTATTAAAGTGATGAGACAAAAGGAGAATATAGTAAGGGATTTAGCAGACAAGAAGAAATGTATAATTATATTAGGAATGGAAGAGAAACACAACACAGATAGAACCACAAGAATCAAAGAGGAAAATGAAAAAGTAAGCCAATTACTAGAATCAGTTCAGGAAGATGAACCAGAAATTATGAAACAAATCGAAGAGAAATTTAGACTCGGAAAGTATAGCACAGACAAGACCAGACCAATTAAGATTAAATTCAAGTCACAAACAACGGCAGAGAATATCTTATCCAAAACAGGGAAACTAGCAACAAGTGAACAATACAAAAAGATATGGATAAAAAGAGAAATGAATAAAGAGGAAAGAGAGGAAGAAAAGCAGAAAAGACTGGAAGCTAAGACAAAAAACGAGAACAGAACGGAGTCAGAGAAAGAGAGATTCTATTGGAGAGTAGTGAACATGAAACTAAGGAAGTTCGACATACAAAAGAAAAACATAAGGGAAACAGAGAACACAATGGAAGTGGCAGAAAACTAAGAGTGTCTTACACAAATATAGATGGATTAATAACAGGATTGAATGAGCTGAATGATTATTTGAAAGAAAAAGAACCGGACATAATGGGAATTGTAGAAACAAAATTAAAAGGCCCACTACCACCCAACAGTGTAGGACATGATGCATACAATTATTGGATTAGAAACAGAGAGAAAAAGCAAGGGGGTGGAGTTATGTTCCTGACTAAGAAGGATATAAACGTGAAAGGTGTCATATATGGAAAGAATACAGTAGAGATGATTATGATAGAAGTGGAAGACAGAGATAAGAAGAGCAGAAAATTTGTGATCAATTATGTGCCTCCGAAAACAGCCTCATGGGAGGAGAGTGAATATAAAAGTATGCTAGAGGACACAAAGATAGCATTAACTAAAATAATGGAAGACGGAGGAAGAATAGTTATGATGGGCGACTTTAATTGCAAAGAAATCTGCTGGGAAGAAATGACAGTAAAGAGTGGTGATGACTCATGGGGAAATGCTCTACTTGAGATGATTACTGACCATTCAATGACACAATGGATACAAGAGAACACTAGGTATAGAAATGAAGAAGAACCATCGAGGCTAGACTTAATAATTACATCTGAACCTAGAATAGTGGACAAGATTGAATATAAAACACCAATAGGTAAAAGTGACCACATATTGATTGAACTGGAACTTAATGAAGAAAAATATATGAAAAGAAATGAACAATATAGAAAAGGAAGAATGATGTATGAAAAAACAAACTTTGATAAAATAAGAGAATTCTTCCAACAAGAGAACTGGGAAGAAATATACAAAGAAGAAACATCAGTGGAAGAGAAATGGAATATTTTGAAAAAAATTTACAAAAAAGGAGTGGAAAAGTATGTCCCAAGACAAAAACAAGAAAAAGAATATGTAAAATGCTGGTACAACAAAAGTTGTAGGGAGTTAAAAGACAAAAGAGACAAAGCCTGGACCAGATGGAAAAAAGACAGAAGACCTGAAAAATGGAAAATATATACTGGTTATAGAAATGAATATGTACAAAAGTGCAGAGAGAAAAAAAGAAAATATGAAAAAGATGTTATAGAAAAGTGTAAAGATCAACCAAAACTATTCTACAGATTTGTAAACAATAAACTGAAAAACAAACAAGACTTGGAGAAATTGAGACAAGGAGGAGTTGAATACACTGAGGAAATGGAAATGGCAGAAATTATGAACAAACATTTTAAATCAGTGTTTACAAGGGAAAATATACAACCTGAAGAGATTGAGTGGAAAGAAAAAGTCCCCCCTATGGAAGAAATAGAAGTAACAAAGAATGAAATATTGACACACTTGGGTAATTTTGATGTCAGAAAATCGCATGGGCCAGATGAAATAGCAAACTGGATTCTGAAAGAATGCAGGAATGAACTGGCAGACAAAATACATAGCATAATAAGCAGTTCCTTAAAAGAAGGAAAAGTTCCAGAAGATTGGAAAAAAGCAAATATAGTACCTATATATAAAGGAGGAAATAAAGAAGAACCTACCAACTATAGACCAGTCTCTCTAACAAGTACAATAGCAAAAATTTGTGAAAGAATTATCAAAAGTAGATGGGTAAAATACTTGGAAAAAAACAACGTACTAAATCCAAGGCAATTTGGATTCAGACAAGGACGGTCATGCGTCACCAATTTAATATGTTTCTATTCAAGGCTAATAGATATAATACAAGAAAGAGATGGATGGGCTGATTGTGCATTTCTAGACCTAAAAAAAGCTTTTGACAAAGTACCACATAAGAAGTTGCTTAAGAAATTAGAATATGAAGGAGGAATACAAGGTAAATTGCTAAATTGGATGGAAGACTTTTTGCAAGAAAGAAAAATGAGAGTAGTGATAAGAGATCAGCACTCAAAATGGAATGAAGTAATAAGCGGTGTCCCGCAGGGAACAGTTCTGGCCCCAATAATGTTTGCTATATATATTAATGATATGGATGAAGGAATTGAAAGCTATATGAGCTTCTTTGCAGATGATGCAAAACTACTGAAAAGAGTGAAAACTGAAGAAGATTGTGAATCACTACAGAGGGATCTAAATAAAGTACAAGAATGGAGTAGGAAGTGGGAGATGGAGTTCAATACAAAAAAGTGTAGTATAATGGAATTTGGAAAAAGCAAAAACAGAATAACAGGATCATATAATTTGGGAGAAGAAGGAATAAAAAAAGTAGAAAATGAGAAGGACCTGGGAGTCATTGTTATGAATAATATGTCACCTGAGAAACATATAAATAAGATTTTTGGAGAAACTTATAATTTAATAAGAACAATCAAAGTGGCATTTACATACCTGGATGAAGAAATGGTGAGGAAAATCCTAATCACCCTGATAAGACCAAGATTGGAATATGCAGCAACGATATGGTCACCAAGTACAAAAAAATGTATAAAAAAACTTGAAAGAATACAAAGAGCAATCACAAAACTGGCACCAACACTCTCAAAACTATCATATGAAGAGAGACTACAAAAACTTAAACTACAGACACTAGAGCAAAGAAGAGAGAGAGGAGATTTGATAGCTATTTACAGAATCATGAAAGGCATAGAAATTACTGATAGAGAGAATCTGATAAAATGGGATGACAGAAATACAAGAGGACACGGAAAGAAAATAAAAAAAGACAGCTATAGAAGAGATTTGAAAAAGAACAGCTTTCCTCACAGAGTAATAGACAGTTGGAACAAGTTAGATGAGAAAGTGGTGTGTGCAAAAACAATACATGAATTTAAAAATAGTTTAGATAAAATGAGATATGAAGACGGGACCCCACGAGCATAGCTCCCCTTCCCGTAAAATACAACTAGGTAAATACAACTAGGTAAATACACACTTTCAACGAACGGACGGCTTGAAGAACGCTCTGAAGAAAAGTGAAGATTGTGGATCCCAACGCAAAGAGAAGTGCCTTTTTGTATTTGCAGGGTGGGGGGAAATTGCTCGTGGGGTAGTGGGAAAGTAAGGAAAGAGGAGAGGGGGAGGGATTGCTGGGGAAATGGAAGGTAATGAGGAGGTGGAGGAAATGGCCCTGACGGGCCGCCGTAAGGTAGACAAACGACCCCAAGACGAGTTGGATGATGACGACATGTCTAATAGGAATGTGAAGATTAGAGGTATAGATAGGAGCAATATAGCAGAAAGTGATGAGAATATTTTCAAGGGATTTAAAGAGAGTGGGGGGGACACAAACCCCCCCCGACTGACAAGACTAGAGAAGAAGGTTGATAAGGTGATCGAGGACTTGGAGAGTAGGTTAGGTCATATGAACACCATTTTACAAAGGGTTGAAAGATTGGAAGAACTGGAAAAGGCGAATAAAAACTTAACTGATGAAATAGAAGAACTAAAAAGACATTTAAGAGAGGTAAAGGGGGAGAATGAGGAATTGAAGAAGAATAGTAAAGAAAACAGAGAAACGATAGCTAAAGAAAGTAAAAATTGGAAGAAAACCCAAGAAGGAAATAAGATTTCATTCACTGACATAGTCAAACAGCAATTGAAAGAACATACTGAAGACTCAGTTATTAAAGTGATGAGACAAAAGGAGAATATAGTAAGGGATTTAGCAGACAAGAAGAAATGTATAATTATATTAGGAATGGAAGAGAAACACAACACAGATAGAACCACAAGAATCAAAGAGGAAAATGAAAAAGTAAGCCAATTACTAGAATCAGTTCAGGAAGATGAACCAGAATTATGAAACAAATCGAAGAGAAATTTAGACTCGGAAAGTATAGCACAGACAAGACCAGACCAATTAAGATTAAATTCAAGTCATAAACAACGGCAGAGAATATCTTATCCAAAACAGGGAAACTAGCAACAAGTGAACAATACAAAAAGATATGGATAAAAAGAGAAATGAATAAAGAGGAAAGAGAGGAAGAAAAGCAGAAAAGACTGGAAGCTAAGACAAAAAACGAGAACAGAACGGAGTCAGAGAAAGAGAGATTCTATTGGAGAGTAGTGAACATGAAACTAAGGAAGTTCGACATACAAAAGAAAAACATAAGGGAAACAGAGAACACAATGGAAGTGGCAGAAAACTAAGAGTGTCTTACACAAATATAGATGGATTAATAACAGGATTGAATGAGCTGAATGATTATTTGAAAGAAAAAGAACCGGACATAATGGGAATTGTAGAAACAAAATTAAAAGGCCCACTACCACCCAACAGTGTAGGACATGATGCATACAATTATTGGATTAGAAACAGAGAGAAAAAACAAGGGGGTGGAGTTATGTTCCTGACTAAGAAGGATATAAACGTGAAAGGTGTCATATATGGAAAGAATACAGTAGAGATGATTATGATAGAAGTGGAAGACAGAGATAAGAAGAGCAGAAAATTTGTGATCAATTATGTGCCTCCGAAAACAGCCTCATGGGAGGAGAGTGAATATAAAAGTATGCTAGAGGACACAAAGATAGCATTAACTAAAATAATGGAAGACGGAGGAAGAATAGTTATGATGGGCGACTTTAATTGCAAAGAAATCTGCTGGGAAGAAATGACAGTAAAGAGTGGTGATGACTCATGGGGAAATGCTCTACTTGAGATGATTACTGACCATTCAATGACACAATGGATACAAGAGAACACTAGGTATAGAAATGAAGAAGAACCATCGAGGCTAGACTTAATAATTACATCTGAACCTAGAATAGTGGACAAGATTGAATATAAAACACCAATAGGTAAAAGTGACCACATATTGATTGAACTGGAACTTAATGAAGAAAAATATATGAAAAGAAATGAACAATATAGAAAAGGAAGAATGATGTATGAAAAAACAAACTTTGATAAAATAAGAGAATTCTTCCAACAAGAGACCTGGGAAAAAATATACAAAGAAGAAACTTCAGTGGAAGAGAAATGTAATATTTTTAAAAAAATTTACAAAAAATGTGTGGAAAAGTATGTCCCAAGACAAAAACAAGAAAAAGAATATGTAAAATGCTGGTACAACAAAAGTTGTAGGGAGTTAAAAGACAAAAGAGACAAAGCCTGGACCAGATGGAAAAAAGACAGAAGACCTGAAAAATGGAAAATATATACTGGTTATAGAAATGAATATGTACAAAAGTGCAGAGAGGAAAAAAGAAAATATGAAAAAGATGTTATAGAAAAGTGTAAAGATCAACCAAAACTATTCTACAGATTTGTAAACAATAAACTGAAAAACAAACAAGACTTGGAGAAATTGAGACAAGGAGGAGTTGAATACACTGAGGAAATGGAAATGCCAGAAATTATGAACAAACATTTTAAATCAGTGTTTACAAGGGAAAATATACAACCTGAAGAGATTGAGTGGAAAGAAAAAGTCCCCCCTATGGAAGAAATAGAAGTAACAAAGAATGAAATATTGACACACTTGGGTAATTTTGATGTCAGAAAATCGCATGGGCCAGATGAAATAGCAAACTGGATTCTGAAAGAATGCAGGAATGAACTGGCAGACAAAATACATAGCATAATAAGCAGTTCCTTAAAAGAAGGAAAAGTTCCAGAAGATTGGAAAAAAGCAAATATAGTACCTATATATAAAGGAGGAAATAAAGAAGAACCTACCAACTATAGACCAGTCTCTCTAACAAGTACAATAGCAAAAATATGTGAAAGAATTATCAAAAGTAGATGGGTAAAATACTTGGAAAAAAACAACGTACTAAATCCAAGGCAATTTGGATTCAGACAAGGACGGTCATGCGTCACCAATTTAATATGTTTCTATTCAAGGCTAATAGATATAATACAAGAAAGAGATGGATGGGCTGATTGTGCATTTCTAGACCTAAAAAAAGCTTTTGACAAAGTACCACATAAGAAGTTGCTTAAGAAATTAGAATATGAAGGAGGAATACAAGGTAAATTGCTAAATTGGATGGAAGACTTTTTGCAAGAAAGAAAAATGAGAGTAGTGATAAGAGATCAGCACTCAAAATGGAATGAAGTAATAAGCGGTGTCCCGCAGGGAACAGTTCTGGCCCCAATAATGTTTGCTATATATATTAATGATATGGATGAAGGAATTGAAAGCTATATGAGCTTCTTTGCAGATGATGCAAAACTACTGAAAAGAGTGAAAACTGAAGAAGATTGTGAATCACTACAGAGAGATCTAAATAAAGTACAAGAATGGAGTAGGAAGTGGGAGATGGAGTTCAATACAAAAAAGTGTAGTATAATGGAATTTGGAAAAAGCAAAAACAGAATAACAGGATCATATAATTTGGGAGAAGAAGGAATAAAAAAAGTAGAAAATGAGAAGGACCTGGGAGTCATTGTTATGAATAATATGTCACCTGAGAAACATATAAATAAGATTTTTGGAGAAACTTATAATTTAATAAGAACAATCAAAGTGGCATTTACATACCTGGATGAAGAAATGGTGAGGAAAATCCTAATCACCCTGATAAGACCAAGATTGGAATATGCAGCAACGATATGGTCACCAAGTACAAAAAAATGTATAAAAAAACTTGAAAGAATACAAAGAGCAATCACAAAACTGGCACCAACACTCTCAAAACTATCATATGAAGAGACTACAAAAACTTAAACTAACGTCACTAGAGAAAATAAGAGAGAGAGGAGAATTGTTAGCTATTTACAGTATCATGAAAGGCATAGAAATTACTGATAGAGAGAATCTGATAAAATGGGATGACAGAAATACAAGAGGACACGGAAAGAAAATAAAAAAAGACAGCTATAGAAGAGATTTGAAAAAGAACAGCTTTCCTCACAGAGTAATAGACAGTTGGAACAAGTTAGATGAGAAAGTGGTGTGTGCAAAAACAATACATGAATTTAAAAATAGTTTAGATAAAATGAGATATGAAGACGGGACCCCACGAGCATAGCTCCCCTTCCCGTAAAATACAACTAGGTAAATACACACTTTCAACGAACGGACGGCTTGAAGAACGTTCTGAAGAAAAGTGAAGATTGTGGATCCCAACGCAAAGAGAAGTGCCTTTTTGTATTTACAGGGTGGGGGGAAATTGCTCGTGGGGTAGTGGGAAAGTAAGGAAAGAGGAGAAGGGGAGGGATTGCTGGGAAAATGGAAGGTAATGAGGAAGTAGAGGACTTAGTCCAAACAGACCGCCGTAAAGTAAACAAACGACCACAAGACGAGCTGGAGGACGACGGAATGTCTAATAAGAATGTAAAGATTAGAAGTATAGATAGGAACAATACAGTAGAAAGTGATGAGAATATTTTCAAGGGATTTAAAGAGAGTGGGGGGGACACAAACCCCCCCCCCGACTGACAAGACTAGAGAAGAAGGTTGATAAGGTGATCGAGGACTTGGAGAGTAGGTTAGGTCATATGAACACCATATTACAAAGGGTTGAAAGATTGGAAGAACTGGAAAAGGCGAATAAAAACTTAACTGATGAAATAGAAGACCTAAAAAGACAGTTAAGAGAGGTAAAGGTGGAGAATGAGGAATTGAAGAAGAATAGTAAAGAAAACAGAGAAACGATAGCTAAAGAAAGTAAAAATTGGAAGAAAACCCAAGAAGGAAATAAGGTTTCATTCACTGACATAGTCAAACAGCAATTGAAAGAACATACTGAAGACTCAGTTATTAAAGTGATGAGACAAAAGGAGAATATAGTAAGGGATTTAGCAGACAAGAAGAAATGTATAATTATATTAGGAATGGAAGAGAAACACAACACAGATAGAACCACAAGAATCAAAGAGGAAAATGAAAAAGTAAGCCAATTACTAGAATCAGTTCAGGAAGATGAACCAGAAATTATGAAACAAATCGAAGAGAAATTTAGACTCGGAAAGTATAGCACAGACAAGACCAGACCAATTAAGATTAAATTCAAGTCACAAACAACGGCAGAGAATATCTTATCCAAAACAGGGAAACTAGCAACAAGTGAACAATACAAAAAGATATGGATAAAAAGAGAAATGAATAAAGAGGAAAGAGAGGAAGAAAAGCAGAAAAGACTGGAAGCTAAGGCAAAAAACGAGAACAGAACGGAGTCAGAGAAAGAGAGATTCTATTGGAGAGTAGTGAACATGAAACTAAGGAAGTTCGACATACAAAAGAAAAACATAAGGGAAACAGAGAACACAATGGAAGTGGCAGAAAACTAAGAGTGTCTTACACAAATATAGATGGATTAATAACAGGATTGAATGAGCTGAATGATTATTTGAAAGAAAAAGAACCGGACATAATGGGAATTGTAGAAACAAAATTAAAAGGCCCACTACCACCCAACAGTGTAGGACATGATGCATACAATTATTGGATTAGAAACAGAGAGAAAAAGCAAGGGGGTGGAGTTATGTTCCTGACTAAGAAGGATATAAACGTGAAAGGTGTCATATATGGAAAGAATACAGTAGAGATGATTATGATAGAAGTGGAAGACAGAGATAAGAAGAGCAGAAAATTTGTGATCAATTATGTGCCTCCGAAAACAGCCTCATGGGAGGAGAGTGAATATAAAAGTATGCTAGAGGACACAAAGATAGCATTAACTAAAATAATGGAAGACGGAGGAAGAATAGTTATGATGGGCGACTTTAATTGCAAAGAAATCTGCTGGGAAGAAATGACAGTAAAGAGTGGTGATGACTCATGGGGAAATGCTCTACTTGAGATGATTACTGACCATTCAATGACACAATGGATACAAGAGAACACTAGGTATAGAAATGAAGAAGAACCATCGAGGCTAGACTTAATAATTACATCTGAACCTAGAATAGTGGACAAGATTGAATATAAAACACCAATAGGTAAAAGTGACCACATATTGATTGAACTGGAACTTAATGAAGAAAAATATGTGAAAAGAAATGAACAATATAGAAAAGGAAGAATGATGTATGAAAAAACAAACTTTGATAAAATAAGAGAATTCTTCCAACAAGAAAACTGGGAAGAAATATACAAAGAAGAAACATCAGTGGAAGAGAAATGGAATATTTTGACAAAAATTTACAAAAAAGGAGTGGAAAAGTATGTCCCAAGACAAAAACAAGAAAAAGAATATATAAAATGCTGGTACAACAAAAGTTGTAGGGAGTTAAAAGACAAAAGAGACAAAGCCTGGACCAGATGGAAAAAAGACAGAAGACCTGAAAAATGGAAAATATATACTGGTTATAGAAATGAATATGTACAAAAATGCAGAGAGGAAAAAAGAAAATATGAAAAAGATGTTATAGAAAAGTGTAAAGATCAACCAAAACTATTCTATAGATTTGTAAACAATAAACTGAAAAACAAACAAGACTTGGAGAAATTGAGACAAAGAGGAGTTGAATACACTGAGGAAATGGAAATGGCAGAAATTATGAACAAACATTTTAAATCAGTGTTTACAAGGGAAAATATACAACCTGAAGAGATTGAGTGGAAAGAAAAAGTCCCCCCTATGGAAGAAATAGAAGTAACAAAGAATGAAATATTGACACACTTGGGTAATTTTGATGTCAGAAAATCGCATGGGCCAGATGAAATAGCAAACTGGATTCTGAAAGAATGCAGGAATGAACTGGCAGACAAAATACATAGCATAATAAGCAGTTCCTTAAAAGAAGGAAAAGTTCCAGAAGATTGGAAAAAAGCAAATATAGTACCTATATATAAAGGAGGAAATAAAGAAGAACCTACCAACTATAGACCAGTCTCTCTAACAAGTACAATAGCAAAAATTTGTGAAAGAATTATCAAAAGTAGATGGGTAAAATACTTGGAAAAAAACAACGTACTAAATCCAAGGCAATTTGGATTCAGACAAGGACGGTCATGCGTCACCAATTTAATATGTTTCTATTCAAGGCTAATAGATATAATACAAGAAAGAGATGGATGGGCTGATTGTGCATTTCTAGACCTAAAAAAAGCTTTTGACAAAGTACCACATAAGAAGTTGCTTAAGAAATTAGAATATGAAGGAGGAATACAAGGTAAATTGCTAAATTGGATGGAAGACTTTTTGCAAGAAAGAAAAATGAGAGTAGTAATAAGAAACCAGCACTCAAAATGGAATGAAGTAATAAGCGGTGTCCCGCAGGGAACAGTTCTGGCCCCAATAATGTTTGCTATATATATTAATGATATGGATGAAGGAATTGAAAGCTATATGAGCTTCTTTGCAGATGATGCAAAACTACTGAAAAGAGTGAAAACTGAAGAAGATTGTGAATCACTACAGAGAGATCTAAATAAAGTACAAGAATGGAGTAGGAAGTGGGAGATGGAGTTCAATACAAAAAAGTGTAGTATAATGGAATTTGGAAAAAGCAAAAACAGAATAACAGGATCATATAATTTGGGAGAAGAAGGAATAAAAAAAGTAGAAAATGAGAAGGACCTGGGAGTCATTGTTATGAATAATATGTCACCTGAGAAACATATAAATAAGATTTTTGGAGAAACTTATAATCTAATAAGAACAATTAAAGTGGCATTTACGTACCTGGATGAAGAAATGGTGAGGAAAATCCTAATCACCCTGATAAGACCAAGATTGGAATATGCAGCAACGATATGGTCACCAAGTACAAAAAAATGTATAAAAAAACTTGAAAGAATACAAAGAGCAATTACAAAATTGGCACCAACACTCTCAAAACTATCATATGAAGAGAGACTACAAAAACTTAAACTACAGACACTAGAGCAAAGAAGAGAGGAGATTTGATAGCTATTTACAGAATCATGAAAGGCATAGAAATTACTGATAGAGAGAATCTGATAAAATGGGATGACAGAAATACAAGAGGACACGGAAAGAAAATAAAAAAAGACAGCTATAGAAGAGATTTGAAAAAGAACAGCTTTCCTCACAGAGTAATAGACAGTTGGAACAAGTTAGATGAGAAAGTGGTGTGTGCAAAAACAATACATGAATTTAAAAATAGTTTAGATAAAATGAGATATGAAGACGGGACCCCACGAGCATAGCTCCCCTTCCCGTAAAATACAACTAGGTAAATACAACTAGGTAAATACACTTCAACGAACGGACGGCTTAGAAGACGTTCTGAAGAAAATTGAAGTTTCGTGGATCCCAACGCAAAGAGAAGTGCCTATTGTATTTACAGGGTGGGGGGAAAATTGCTCGTGGGGTAGTCGGAAAGAGGAGAAGGGGAGGGATTGCTGAAGGAAATGGAAGGAAATGAGGAAGGAGAGGACTTGGCCCAGGCAGACAGGCGAAAGGTAAACAAACGGCCCACCGACCAGTTTAGCAACGATGAAATGTCTAATAAAAATGTAAAGATTAGAAGTATAGATAAGAGCAATATAGTAGAAAGTGATGAGAATATTTTCCAGGGAGAAACTCGATAAGATGATCGAGGACTTGGAGCGTAGGTTCGGTCATGTTAACAACATTGTACGGAGGGTTGAAAAATTGGTAGAACTAGAGAAGGCGAACAAAAACTTAACTAAGGAAATTGAAGAATTAAAACAACAGTTAAAAGAAGTAAAAGAAGAGAATAAAGGAGAACAAGGAAGGTTGGAAAAAATCCAAGAAAATAGCAAAGTTACATTCACTGACATAATCAGACAGCAAATGAATGAACAAACTGAAGACTCAGTTATTAAAGTGATGAGACAAAAGGAGAATATAGAAAGAGACTTGGCAGACAGAAAGAAATGTATAATTATATTAGGAATGGAAGAGAAACATAACCCAGATAGAACCACAAGAATCAAAAAGGAAAATGAAAAAGTAAGAAATTTACTAGAATTAGTTCAGGAAGATGAACCAGAAATAATGAAACAAATCAAAGAGAAATTCAGGCTCGGGAAATATAGTACAGACAAGACCAGACCAATTAAGATTAAATTCAGGTCACAAACTACGGCTGAGAATATCTTATCCAAAACAGGGAAACTAGCAACAAGTGAACAATATAAAAAGGTATGGATAAAAAGGGAAATGAATAAAGAGGAAAGAGAGGAAGAAAAACAGAAAAGACTTGAAGCTAAGGAAAAAAACGAGAGAAGAACGGAGTCAGAGAAAGAGAGATTCTATTGGAGAGTAGTGAATATGAAACTAAAGAAAGTCGACATACAAGAGAAAAACAAAAGGGAAACAGAGAACACAATGGAAGTGGTAGAAAACTAAGAGTGTCTTACACAAATATAGATGGATTAATAACAGGATTGAATGAGCTGAATGATTATTTGAAAGAAAAAGAACCAGACATAATGGGAATTGTAAAAACAAAATTAAAAGGTCCACTACAACCCAACAGTGTAGGACATGATGCATATAATTATTGGATTAGAAACAGAGTGAAAAAGGAAGGGGGTGGAGTTATGTTCCTGACTAAGAAGGATATAAACGTGAAGTGTGTCACATATGGAAAGAATACAGTAGAGATGATAATAATGGAAGTAGAAGACAGAGATAAGAAGAGCAGAAAGTTTGTGATAAATTATGTGCCCCCGAAAACAGCCTCATGGGAGGAGAGTGAACATAAAAGTATGTTAGAGGACACAAAGATAACATTAAACAAGATAATGGAAGAGGGAGGAAAAATAGTTATGATGGGCGACTTTAATTGCAAGGAAATCTGCTGGGAAGAAATGACAGTAAAGGGTGGAGACGGCTCATGGGGAAACGCTCTACTTGAGATGGTTATTGACCATACAATGACACAATGGATACAGGAGAACACTAGGTATAGAAATGAAGAAGAACCATCGAGACTAGACCTAATAATTACATCCGAACCTAGAATAGTGGACAAGATTGAATATAAAACACCAATAAGTAAAAGTGACCACATATTGATTGAACTGGAACTTAATGAAGAAAAATATATGAAAAGAAATGAACAATATAGAAAAGGAAGAATGATGTATGAAAAAACAAACTTTGATAAAATAAGAGAATTCTTTCAAAAGGAAAACTGGGAAGAAATATACAAAGAAGAAACAACAGTAGAAGAGAAATGGAATATTTTGACAAAAATTTACAAAAAAGGAGTGGAAAAGTATGTCCCAAGACAAAAACAAGAAAAAGTATATGTTAAATGCTGGTACAACAAAAGTTGTAGGGAGTTAAAAGACAAAAGAGACAAAGCCTGGACCAGATGGAAAAAAGACAGAAGACCTGAAAAATGGAAAATATATACTGGTTATAGAAATGAATATGTACAAACGTGCAGAGAGGAAAAGAGAAAATATGAAAAAGATATCATAGAAAAGTGTAAAGATCAACCAAAACTATTCTACAGATTTGTAAACAATAAACTGAAAGACAAACAAGACTTGGAGAAATTAAGACAAGGAGGAGTTGAATACACTGAGGAAATGGAAATGGCGGAAATTATGAACAAACATTTTAAATCAGTGTTTACAAGGGAGAACATACAACCTGAAGAGAACGAATGGAAAGAGAAAGTCCCCCCTATGGAAGAAATAGAAGTAACAAAGAATGAAATATTAACACACTTGAGTAATCTTGATGTCAGAAAATCGCATGGACCAGATGAAATAGCAAACTGGATACTGAAAGAATGCAGGAATGAACTGGCAGACAAAATACATAGCATACTAAATAGTTCCCTGAAAGAAGGAAAAGTTCCAGAAGATTGGAAAAAAGCAAATATAGTACCTATATATAAAGGAGGAAATAAAGAACCTACCAACTATAGACCAGTCTCTCTAACAAGTACAATAGCAAAAATTTGTGAAAGAATTATCAAAAGTAGATGGGTAAAATATTTAGAAAAAAAAAACAAACAAAGTGTTAAATCCAAGGCAATTTGGATTCAGACAAGGACGATCATGCGTCACCAATTTAATATGTTTCTATTCAAGGCTAATAGATATAATACAGGAAAGAGATGGATGGGCGGACTGTGCATTTTTAGACCTAAAGAAAGCTTTTGACAAAGTACCACATAAGAAGTTGCTTAAGAAATTAGAATATGAAGGAGGAATACAGGACAAACCACTAAATTGGATGGGAGACTTTTTGCAAGAAAGAAAAATGAGAGTAGTGATAAGAAACCAGCACTCAAAATGGGATGAAGTAATAAGCGGTGTTCCGCAGGGAACAGTTCTGGCCCCAATAATGTTTGCTATATATATTAATGATATGGATGAAGGAATTGAAAGCTATATGAGCTTCTTTGCAGATGATGCAAAACTACTGAAAAGAGTGAAAACTGAAGAAGATTGTGAATCACTACAGAGAGATCTAAATAAAGTACAGGAATGGAGTAGGAAGTGGGAGATGGAGTTCAATACAAAAAAGTGTAGTATAATGGAATTTGGAAAAAGCAAAAACAGAATAACAGGAGCATATAATTTGGGAGAAGAAGGAATAAAAAAAGTAGAAAATGAGAAGGACCTGGGAGTCATTGTTATGAATAATATGTCACCTGAGAAACATATAAATAAGATTTTTGGAGAAACTTATAATTTAATAAGAACAATCAAAGTGGCATTTACATACCTGGATGAAGAAATGGTGAAGAAAATTCTAATCACCCTGATAAGACCAAGATTGGAATATGCAGCAACGATATGGTCACCAAGTACAAAAAAATGTATAAGAAAACTTGAAAGAATACAAAGAGCAATTACAAAATTGGCACCAACACTCTCAAAACTATCATATGAAGAGAGACTACAAAAACTTGAACTACAGACACTAGAGCAAAGAAGAGAGAGAGGAGATTTGATAGCTATTTACAGAGTCATGAAAGGCATGGAAATTACTGATAGAGAGAATCTGATAAAATGGGATGACAGAAATACAAG
Organism: Oratosquilla oratoria; assembly: GCF_046742065.1. Lineage (NCBI taxonomy): Eukaryota > Metazoa > Arthropoda > Malacostraca > Stomatopoda > Squillidae > Oratosquilla > Oratosquilla oratoria. Next base: position 10,797,972 of record NC_134800.1, on the reverse strand, counting down.
AGGAGACGGAAAGAAAATAAAAAAAGACAACTATAGAAGAGATCTGAAAAAGAACAGCTTTCCTCTCAGAGTAATAGACAGTTGGAACAAGTTAGATGAGAAAGTGGTGTGTGCAAAAACAATACATGAATTTAAAAATAGTTTAGATAAAATGAGATATGAAGACGGGACCCCACGAGCATAGCTCCCCTTCCCGTAAAATACAACTAGGTAAATACAACTAGGTAAATACACACACACTTCAACGAACGGACGGCATAGACGACGTTCTGAAGAAAAAGTGAAATTTCGTGGATCCCAAAGCAAAGGAAGTACCTATTGTTTTTACAGGGTGGGGGGGGAAATTGCTCGTGGTGTAGGGTAAGTCAGGAAAAAGGAGAAGGGGAGGGATTACTGAGGGAAATGGCAGGAAATGAGGAAGGTGAGGACTTGGCCCAGGCAGGCAGACGAAATCTAAACAAACGAGGGCCGGACCAATTTAGCGATGATGAAATGTCTAACAAAAATGTAAAGATTAGAAGTATAGATAAGAGCAATACAGTAGAAAGTGATGAGAATATTTTCCAGGGAGTTAAAGAGGGTGGGGGGGACACAAACGTCGACATACAAAAGAAAAACATAAGGGAAACAGAGAACACAATGGAAGTGGCAGAAAACTAAGAGCGTCTTACACAAATATAGATGGATTAATAACAGGATTGAATGAACTGAATGATTATTTGAAGGAAAAAGAACCGGACATAATGGGAATCGTAGAAACAAAATTAAAAGGCCCACTACCACCCAACAGTGTAGGACATGATGCATACAATTATTGGATTAGAAACAGAGAGACAAAACAAGGGGGTGGAGTTATGTTCCTGACTAAGAAGGATATAAACGTGAAAGGTGTCATATATGGAAAGAATACAGTAGAGATGATTATGATAGAAGTGGAAGACAGAGATAAGAAGAGCAGAAAATTTGTGATCAATTATGTGCCTCCGAAAACAGCCTCATGGGAGGAGAGTGAACATAAAAGTATGTTAGAGGACACAAAGATAGCATTAACTAAAATAATGGAAGACGGAGGAAGAATAGTTATGATGGGCGACTTTAATTGCAAGGAAATCTGCTGGGAAGAAATGACAGTAAAGAGTGGTGATGACTCATGGGGAAATGCTCTACTTGAGATGATTACTGACCATTCAATGACACAATGGATACAAGAGAACACTAGGTATAGAAATGAAGAAGAACCATCGAGACTAGACTTAATAATTACATCTGAACCTAGAATAGTGGACAAGATTGAATATAAAACACCAATAGGTAAAAGTGACCACATATTGATTGAACTGGAACTTAATGAAGAAAAATATATGAAAAGAAATGAACAATATAGAAAAGGAAGAATGATGTATGAAAAAACAAACTTTGATAAAATAAGAGAATTCTTCCAACAAGAAAACTGGGAAGAAATATACAAAGAAGAAACATCAGTGGAAGAGAAATGGAATATTTTGACAAAAATTAAAAAAAAAGGAGTGGAAAAGTATGTCCCAAGACAAAAACAAGAAAAAGAATATGTAAAATGCTGGTACAACAAAAGTTGTAGGGAGTTAAAAGACAAAAGAGACAAAGCCTGGACCAGATGGAAAAAAGACAGAAGACCTGAAAAATGGAAAATATATACTGGTTATAGAAATGAATATGTACAAAAGTGCAGAGAGGAAAAAAGAAAATATGAAAAAGATGTTATAGAAAAGTGTAAAGATCAACCAAAATTATTTTACAGATTTGTAAACAATAAACTGAAAAACAAACAAGACTTGGAGAAATTAAGACAAGGAGGAGTTGAATACACTGAGGAAATGGAAATGGCAGAAATTATGAACAAACATTTTAAATCAGTGTTTACAAGGGAAAATATACAACCTGAAGAGATTGAGTGGAAAGAGAAAGTCCCCCCTATGGAAGAAATAGAAGTAACAAAGAATGAAGTATTGTCACACTTGGGTAATCTTGATGTCAGTAAATCGCATGGGCCAGATGAAATAGCAAACTGGATTCTGAAAGAATGCAGGAAGGAACTGGCAGACAAAATACATAGCATAATAAGCAGTTCCTTAAAAGAAGGAAAAGTTCCAGAAGATTGGAAAAAAGCAAATATAGTACCTATATATAAAGGAGGAAATAAAGAAGAACCTACCAACTATAGACCAGTCTCTCTAACAAGTACAATAGCAAAAATTTGTGAAAGAATTATCAAAAGTAGATGGGTAAAATACTTGGAAAAAAACAACGTACTAAATCCAAGGCAATTTGGATTCAGACAAGGACGATCATGCGTCACCAATTTAATATGTTTCTATTCAAGGCTAATAGATATAATACAAGAAAGAGATGGATGGGCTGATTGTGCATTTCTAGACCTAAAAAAAGCTTTTGACAAAGTACCACATAAGAAGTTGCTTAAGAAATTAGAATATGAAGGAGGAATACAAGGTAAATTGCTAAATTGGATGGAAGACTTTTTGCAAGAAAGAAAAATGAGAGTAGTAATAAGAAACCAGCACTCAAAATGGAATGAAGTAATAAGCGGTGTCCCGCAGGGAACAGTTCTGGCCCCAATAATGTTTGCTATATATATCAATGATATGGATGAAGGAATTGAAAGCTATATGAGCTTCTTTGCAGATGATGCAAAACTACTGAAAAGAGTGAAAACTGAAGAAGATTGTGAATCACTACAGAGAGATCTAAATAAAGTACAGGAATGGAGTAGGAAGTGGGAGATGGAGTTCACTACAAAAAAGTGTAGTATAATGGAATTTGGAAAAAGCAAAAACAGAATAACAGGATCATATAATTTGGGAGAAGAAGGAATAAAAAAAGTAGAAAATGAGAAGGACCTGGGAGTCATTGTTATGAATAATATGTCACCTGAGAAACATATAAATAAGATTTTTGGAGAAACTTATAATTTAATAAGAACAATCAAAGTGGCATTTACATACCTGGATGAAGAAATGGTGAGGAAAATCCTAATCACCCTGATAAGACCAAGATTGGAATATGCAGCAACGATATGGTCACCAAGTACAAAAAAATGTATAAAAAAACTTGAAAGAATACAAAGAGCAATTACAAAATTGGCACCAACACTCTCAAAACTATCATATGAAGAGAGACTACAAAAACTTAAACTACAGACACTAGAGCAAAGAAGAGAGAGAGGAGATTTGATAGCTATTTACAGAATCATGAAAGGCATAGAAATTACTGATAGAGAGAATCTGATAAAATGGGATGACAGAAATACAAGAGGACACGGAAAGAAAATAAAAAAAAACAGCTATAGAAGAGATTTGAAAAAGAACAGCTTTCCTCACAGAGTAATAGACAGTTGGAACAAGTTAGATGAGAAAGTGGTGTGTGCAAAAACAATACATGAATTTAAAAGTAGTTTAGATAAAATGAGATATGAAGACGGGACCCCACGAGCATAGCTCCCCTTCCCGTAAAATACAACTAGGTAAATACACACACACTAATAATAGCAATGAGCTAGAGAGAGAGATAACGGGGGAAAATATAATAGTTCCAGTCTTTCTTAGCGTTGCACAGTTTTCTTCAGTGTTTCACAAAGAGAATACGGAAGCAGCCAGATGACGTCAGAAGCTGCGCAGAACGGCACAAGCGGTTAGACCTGGTGTATATAGATCTTGCCTAGAACGCAGGACCTAGATACGAAACTGACTAGATCATGAGAAGCTTTGGACCCTTCAATATGCAAGGAAAAGAGAGCAAGAACAAGAGAGAATAGAAACATTATGGTACCCTTGAAGAAAGTAAGGTTTGTTTTTGGACGGGTTATGCTGCAGTATCACCCAAAGATACTAAATATGGAACCTTCTCCCACCGACATCATCTTTTGATCACTGAATCGTTTGTCATAGTTGCAGCCATATATATTATCCACAACTTACCTTCTGCATTCTATTTAATCATCTCAAACTCACAAAACGTCCTACAAGCAATTTCCACCCTCAACTCACGTTACTCACTGGTCCACAAAATCCATTCGTGGATCATCCAAATCTTAATCCCTCTGCTGGGTACTATTTCATGCTGGCATCCCCAGCAACGCACGGGCCGGCACGGCTGACGAGATAGGGCATGTATTTGTTTAGATGCTTCTGTGTACGCCTATAACGGACTACTCGGTCCTCTGATCCACATGTGTCAAAGACGCTGGAAATACCGCTAACAAACCACCTAAAAGCAATCTGGCCCAACATATATCTATAGCTGTCCCCAAATTAACATAGCTTATGTTTTAAAACAGCACCAGTACACCACAAAACGGGACATTCTTACCTCATACCCACCCACCTTATAACAGGAGACGACCCTCCCACATGGATTTGTTGTGGTTTCAGCATATCATCTATAAGATCCCTGTCTATCGAAACTCTAGACCAGGATTTGCTGCATAATTAAATCGACTATCTTTTACCAGAAAATTTATACATTCCTCCGTCTCGGGGATAGAACAATGGTGAAACCCACCGATTCAACTTTCGTCCGGCGCCAAACCAACTTGCCTGAATTTTGGGAGCATCCTGCGCATATATTTCTCTTCTTAACGAGTTTTGTCATCGTTATCTTGAAGGCCTTCCTCAGTGCATCCTCTGCTGTAGGCGGAAGGTTCTTGTTTTTGAAAACGTCCTGAGGACTTAGAAGAATTCCTTGAGGAGCTAAGAATTTTCTGTACTTTTCAGCAAAAATTCTTGGTGGATATTCACCCACGTCGAAAGCCATTGCGTTTCCTCTGAAACAGAAAAGGATCGATGTATACATCTGTGCACAGTCATTCATCACAGTAAAGAAATCGATAATTAAGCTAGAATTTTCTATGTGCGTGCATAAAAGACTTGCAGACTTTCCTAAATATCTGCCAGTCGTGACGTAGGGAGAGGGCGTTAAGAGGCAGAGGAGTTTAATTGGAAATTGTAGTTTCTTTTCAAGCTTATAATAAAAAAGAATAACGATTTCCATAGTTCCAATAAGTTCGAATAAGCAGAAATCCATATTGTAAGTTCATCAGTGATTACTCGAAGCGTGTGTGGCCGGTAACTTATGATGTGTATCTGAAATAGGCCCTGCCCATACTAGGCTGGCATAGTATGCCATTATCTTGACGAAGAAATTTGCACCTAATTGCATGTGTAACATTTCTATATAATGTACAATATGTTGTGCATGGCGCGAATGTTATTGAGGTGTTTGCAAGGGTAATTTTGTTTGGTGTGTGTTGGGGTTTGTTGTATGAAATATGGTTCACTTTTCATGAATGACAGTGAAAAGTGTGACTGTGGACTTGGCTAGTGTTTTCAGTGTATGAGTGATTAGCAATTGATCTAGTTTGTGTTTACTTGACTGGAAGGCACGCAGTGGATATCGTGTGTGTATGTGTGATGTCAGTAAGTAGCGAATTGTTTGCTGGTTTCTTCAGTAGGTAGTTGTAATGTTGTGCACATATGAGTTCAACAGTTTTGTTGAAAGAACGGAAATTACTGTGGCTGCGATAAGTACGTTTTTAATGCTCGAGTTGGCCAGTACGTACTCCATGAGTATCTGCCAGTTAGTTTTTCAGCTTTCATATCATGTTGTGTAAAAATGTATAATATTTATGTACACTTTCCATGAGTGGGCGTGGGACATTATCTTGTTTATATTCACTGTGGCGAATATTGTGCGACGTGTCGATTTCGGTGGGTTCAAAGCGGCAAGGTCCGTTAATTTCAAAATCTTATTTTATTCTATTGATTTGCCTATTTGTTTATAAGCTTCTATTTGTTTATTTGTGTGTCCATCATTTGTGCTTCTGTTATGGGGGTGGGGGGGCGTTGTGAGGTGTATTTACCTAGTTGTATTTACCTAGTTGTATTTTACGGGAAGGGGAGCTATGCTCGTGGGGTCCCGTCTTCATATCTCATTTTATCTAAACTATTTTTAAATTCATGTATTGATTTTGCACACACCACTTTCTCATCTAACTTGTTCCAACTGTCTATTGCTCTGTGAGGAAAGCTGTTCTTTTTAAAATCTCTTCTATAGCTGTCTTTTTTTATTTTCTTTCCGTGTCCTCTTGTATTTCTGTCATCCCATTTTATCAGATTCTCTCTATCAGTAATTTCTATGCCTTTCATGATTCTGTAAATAGCTATCAAATCTCCTCTCTCTCTTCTTTGCTCTAGTGTCTGTAGTTTAAGTTTTTGTAGTCTATCTTCATATGATAGTTTTGAGAGTGTTGGTGCCAGTTTTGTAATTGCTCTTTGTATTCTTTCCAGTTTTTTTTATACATTTTTTTGTACTTGGTGACCATATCGTTGCTGCATATTCCAATCTTGGTCTTATCAGGGTGATTAGGATTTTCCTCACCATTTCTTCATCCAGGTATGTAAATGCCACTTTGATTGTTCTTATTAAATTATAAGTTTCTCCAAAAATCTTATTTATATGTTTCTCAGGTGACATATTATTCATAACAATGACTCCCAGGTCCTTCTCATTTTCTACTTTTTTTATTCCTTCTTCTCCCAAATTATATGATCCTGTTATTCTGTTTTTGCTTTTTCCAAATTCCATTATACTACACTTTTTTGTATTGAACTCCATCTCCCACTTCCTACTCCATTCCTGTACTTTATTTAGATCTCTCTGTAGTGATTCACAATCTTCTTCAGTTTTCACTCTTTTCAGTAATTTTGCATCATCTGCAAAGAAGCTCATATAGCTTTCAATTCCTTCATCCATATCATTAATATATATAGCAAACATTATTAGGGCCAGAACTGTTCCCTGCGGGACACCGCTTATTACTTCATTCCATTTTGAGTGCTGATCTCTTATCACTACTCTCATTTTTCTTTCTTGCAAAAAGTCTTCCATCCAATTTAGCAATTTACCTTGTATTCCTCCTTCATATTCTAATTTCTTAAGCAACTTCTTATGTGGTACTTTGTCAAAAGCTTTTTTTAGGTCTAGAAATGCACAATCAGCCCATCCATCTCTTTCTTGTATTATATCTATTAGCCTTGAATAGAAACATATTAAATTGGTGACGCATGATCGTCCTTGTCTGAATCCAAATTGCCTTGGGTTTAGTACGTTGTTTTTTTCCAAGTATTTTACCCATCTACTTTTGATAATTCTTTCACATATTTTTGCTATTGTACTTGTTAGAGAGACTGGTCTATAGTTGGTAGGTTCTTCTTTATTTCCTCCTTTATATATAGGTACTATATTTGCTTTTTTCCAATCTTCTGGAACTTTTCCTTCTTTTAAGGAACTGCTTATTATGCTATGTATTTTGTCTGCCAGTTCATTCCTGCATTCTTTCAGAATCCAGTTTGCTATTTCATCTGGCCCATGCGATTTTCTGACATCAAAATTACCCAAGTGTGTCAATATTTCATTCTTTGTTACTTCTATTTCTTCCATAGGGGGGACTTTTTCCTTCCACTCAATCTCTTCAGGTTGTATATTTTCCCTTGTAAACACTGATTTAAAATGTTTGTTCATAATTTCTGCCATTTCCATTTCCTCAGTGTATTCAACTCCTCCTTGTCTTAATTTCTCTAAATCTTGTTTGTTTTTCAGTTTATTGTTTACAAATCTGTAGAATAGTTTTGGTTGATCTTTACACTTTTCTATAACATCTTTTTCATATTTTCTTTTTTCCTCTCTGCACTTTTGTACATATTCATTTCTATAACCAGTATATATTTTCCATTTTTCAGGTCTTCTGTCTTTTTTCCATCTGTTCCAGGCTTTGTCTCTTTTGTCCTTTAACTCCCTACAACTTTTGTTGTACCAGCATTTTACATATTCTTTTTCTTGTTTTTTTCTTGGGACATACTTTTCCACTCCTTTTTTGTAAATTTTTGTCAAAATATTCCATTTCTCTTCCACTGTTGTTTCTTCTTTGTATATTTCTTCCCAGTTTTCTTGTTGGAAGAATTCTCTTATTTTATCAAAGTTTGTTTTTTCATACATCATTCTTCCTTTTCTATATTGTTCATTTCTTTTCATATATTTTTCTTCATTAAGTTCCAGTTCAATCAATATGTGGTCACTTTTACCTATTGGTGTTTTATATTCAATCTTATCTACTATTCTAGGTTCAGATGTAATTATTAAGTCTAGCCTCGATGGTTCTTCTTCATTTCTATACCTAGTGTTCTCTTGTATCCATTGTGTCATTGAATGGTCAGTAATCATCTCAAGTAGAGCATTTCCCCATGAGTCATCACCACTCTTTACTGTCATTTCTTCCCAGCAGATTTCTTTGCAATTAAAGTCGCCCATCATAACTATTCTTCCTCCGTCTTCCATTATTTTAGTTAATGTTATCTTTGTGTCCTCTAACATACTTTTATGTTCACTCTCCTCCCATGAGGCTGTTTTCGGAGGCACATAATTGATCACAAATTTTCTGCTCTTCTTATCTCGGTCTTCCACTTCTATCATAATCATCTCTACTGTATTCTTTCCATATATGACACTTTTCACGTTTATATCCCTCTTAGTCAGGAACATAACTCCACCCCCCTTGTTTTTTCTCTCTGTTTCTAATCCAATAATTGTATGTATCATGTCCTACACTGTTGGGTGGTAGTGGGCCTTTTAATTTTGTTTCTACAATTCCCATTATGTCCGGTTCTTTTTCTTTCAAATAATCATTCAGTTCATTCAATCCTGTTATCAATCCATCTATATTTGTGTAAGACACTCTTAGGTTTCTGCCACTTCCATTGTATTCTCTGTTTCCCTTATGTTTTTCTTTAGTATGTCGAACTGCTTTATTTTCATGTTCACTACTCTCCAATAGAATCTCTCTTTCTCTGACTCCGTTCTTTCCTCGTTTTTTGCCTTAGCTTCAATTCTTTTCTGCTTTTCTGCCTCTCTTTCCTCCTTATTCATTTCTCTTTTTATCCATACCTTTTTATATTGATCATTTGTTGCTAGTTTCCCTGTCTTGGATAGAATTTTCTCTGCTGTTGTTTGTGACCTGAATTTAATCTTAATTGGTCTGGTCTTATCTGTACTATATTTTCCGAGTCTGAATTTTTCCTCAATTTCCTTTATAATTTCTGGTTCATCTTCCTGGACTAATTTTAATAAACTGCTTACTCTTTCATTTTCCTCCTTGATTCTTGCGGTTCTGTCTGGGTTATGTTTCTCTTCCATTCCTAATATAATTATACATTTCTTTTTGTCAGCTAATTCTCTTACTATATTCTCCTTCTGTCTCATCACTTTAATAACTGAGTCTTCATTATGTTCTTTCAATTGCTGTTTGACTATGTCAGTGAATGAAACCTTATTCCCTTCTTGAGTTATTCTCCAATTTTTAGCTTCTGTAGCTATTTTCTCTTTGTTTTCATTACTATTCTTCTTCAATTTCTCATTCTCCTCCTTTACATTTCCTAACTGTCTTTTTAGGTCCTCTATTTCTTCAGTTAAGTTTCTGTTAGCCTTCTCTAGTTGTTCCAACCTTTCAATTCTTTGGAAGATGGAGTCTACGTTACCTAACTTACGCTCCAAGTCCTCGATCACCTTATCAACTCTCTCCTCTAGTCTTATCAGTCGGGGGGGGGGGGGTTGTGTCCCCCCCACCCTCTTTAAATCCCTGGAACATATTCTCGTCACTTTCTTCTGTATTGCTCCTCTCTATACTTCTAATCTTTACATTTTTATTAGACATTTGATCCTCGCTAAGTCTTTTGTTTACCTTCCGCTTGTCTGGCTGGTCAAAGTCTACTCCCTCCTCATTTCCTTCCATTTCCCTCAGTAATCCCTCCCCTTTTCCTCTTTCCCTACTTTCCCACTACTCCACGAGCAATTTCCCCCCCACCCTGCAAAAACACTAGGCACTTCTCTTTGCGTTGGGATCCACAGACTTCACTTTTCTTCAGAACGTCTTCTAAGCCGTCCATTCGTTGAAGTGTGTGTGTGTGTGTGTGTGTGTGTGTGTGTGTGTGTGTGTGTGTGTGCGTGTGCGTATTTTGTTTTGATGGTAGAGATGTGTCTTGAGAGTTGATGATAGCAAATACAGTGTTTAGGAAGAAAGTCAAACATAAGTACACATGGGAGAGGGTGGTGGATGGAAGGGTGGCAGATAGAGCGTTAATGGACAATATAGTGGTGACCAGGAGTATGGTAGGAAGAGCTAAGGATGTACATGTTCTAAGGGGAGAGAGTGGGGGAATATCAGATAATTTTCTGGTGGAAGGTAAATTGAGAGTGGAAAATAGGTGGAGAAAGGGGAAAAGCGCAGAAGGTAGGGAGGTACTTAGGGTGAACTGCTTAAATAAGAAAGAAAAGGCAAGTGAGTATAAGAAGAAGCTGAGAGAGGAGTGGGAGGGAGAGAAGGATAGAATAGAGCTAGGAGTGGAGGAATGGGGATAGTTCAAAGAGGGAGTCATAAGGTGTGCAAAGATGGTGTGTGGAACAAGGAGGGCGGGAGGAAATAGAAGGAAGGGTAGAGAGTGGTGGGATGAGGAAGCAAAGAAGGATGGATAAGAGAAGAAACAAGCATTCATAGATTGGCTACAAATTAGGACTAGGGAATCGTATGAGAGGTAAAGAGTAAAGAGAAAAGAAGTTAAGCATAAGATAAAGGAAGCAAAGAGGAGAACAGATGTGAAATGGGGAAAGAGTATGACAGAAAATTTTGAAAGTAATAAGAAGATGTTTTGGAAAGAAATTAAAAGAGGAAGAGGAGGCGAATCAAGTAGAGAAGAAAAGGTAAAAGGTGCAGATGGAAGAGAAGGCAGTAAGGGGAAGGTGGACTGAGTATTTTAGGGAGTTGCTAAATGTGGAGGATAGGGAGGGAAAGGTAGTTGCTGTGGGAAGAGCTAAGAAAATGAGAGTGATGAGTGAGGAAAATGGAGGAAAAATAGGGAAAGATAAAGTGAAAGCAACTGTTAAGATGACGAGAGCAGGTAAGGCACCTGGGTTGGATGGATGCCATGCAGAATGTCTGAAGAAAGAGGAGGTACAGTTATGGTGGACTGGCTGGTGAGGTTATTTAATGTTTATTTAAGAGAGGGTAGAGTGCTGGAGGAGTACCTGTATAGTTTCGCTTAACAAGGGAAAGGGGGACAAGTGTGAGTGTAGTAGTTTCAGAGGGATCACCTTGTTGAGTGTAGTTGGGAAGGCTTATGGAAGGGTCTGATTGAAAGGATTAGGAGAGGAACAGAGGGAGTAATTGGTGAGGAACAGTGTGGTTTTAGGATAGGTAGGGGTTGTTTAGATCAGATTTTTGTGGTAAGACAGATATGTGAGAAAGCTATAGGAAAAGGTAAGGATGTTTTTTGGGCTTTTATGGATCTGGAAAAGGCTTACGACAAGGTAGATAGGAAGGCACTGTGGGAGGCACTGCAGATATATGGGATAGGAGAAAAGCTGTTAAGAGCAGTCAAGAGTTTTTACGGGAGTGGTAGAGCTTGCGTTAGGATTAGAAATGGAGAGTGAATGGTTTGAGGTAAAGGTGAGACTTCGTCAGGGATGTGTTATGTCACCCTGGCTGTTCAATCTATACATGGATCGGGTGGTGCGAGAGGTGAATACAAGGGTAGTGGGTCAGGGGTTTTAGATGGTTAAAGAAAATGGAGAAAAATTGGAAATAAGCCAGTTGTTGTTTGCTGACGACACTGCGCTTGTAGCAGGATCAGAGGAGGATTGAGGAAGTTAGTGACAGAGTTTGAGGTGTGCGAAAGAAGGAAGCTGAAGATAAAAGTGGGTAAAAGTAAGGTGATGAGATGTTCAAGGGGAGAGAGTGAGAGCAGGCTGGAAGTGAGCATTAAGGGTGAGAGACTGGAGGAAGTGGATAGTTTTAGATACTTGGGTGCGAATGTGGCAGGAAAGGGAGGAGTGGGAGTGGAGGTATAATGTAGATTGAGAGAAGCGAGTAAATGCCTTGGTGGATTAAAAAGTGTACTGAGAAATAGACATCTGGAAATGGATGCTAAGAGGAGGTTATATGAAGGAGTGATTGTTCCAACAGCACTGTACGGGGCAGAAACATGGAACATAAGAGAGGAGGATAGAAGGAGTTTAAATGTGTTTGAGATGAAATGTCTGAGAAATATAATAGGGGCTACTAAGCTAGATAGAGTGAGAAATAAGGAGGTGAGGAGGAGAACAGGGGTGGAAAGGGAGTTGGGAGATAGGGTTGATGAAAGAGTATTAGGATGGTTTGGACACATGGAAAGAATGAGTGAAGAAAGATTAGTAAAAGAGGTGTGGAAGGCAGAGGTGGAAGGAGTGAATATGAGGGGGCGACCTAGGATGAGATGGATGAATGGGGTAAAAAAAGGGCATTAAAAAAAAGAGGAATGTCTGTTGAGGAAGGACGGGAGAGGACAGAAGACAGGGGTGAATGGAGAAGGGTTGTGTATGGATGATGCTGTGATGCATAAAGGGGAGTGTGTGGGGGATGGGGTGTGAGGAAGTATGTATGAAAATAAATTGACGCAGCCCGAAGGGATATCTCCCAGTTTTCTCCTTTTATGCGTGAGGGGACGGAGAGGGGGGGGGTCGCCGATTTTATGAAGCGGCCTTGCTGTGGATGTGATGTGTCTTGCGACACTGTTTCTGACCCAGGGCAGTGGACAGGATGCAGGGATGACCCGTCATCCAGGAGGTGCCAAGATAAGTGGGAGGGAGGAGGATGGAGGGGAGTGGAATATGTAGGGGATGGAATGGGTGGGAGTGGTTTCTATGCCTTTTTCTTTTTGGCTACCCCCGTGTAAGGGGGAAAAAGCCTTTGGTATATGTATGCTACTTTTAGACAGATTATAGATGAAATTCTATTCGTTTTTTATGCTCTGCCTGCACAAATCTTGTCTCTCTCATATGTCATTAAACTTATCATGAACAACCTGTAAATATATTACCATGTCCATCTTTATTTTATGATATTTTACAAATATATAGGGGCACTATTCATGTGTTATTAGTCTGTTTTAACTAGGTTCACTAGTATGGGATATCGCGACCTAAATGCTTGCTATTCTGAAATTCGCTATAATGGCCATAAACCTCTGCCTGGGCTGTTATGGCTTTGTCTTTGATTTTAGTTCTGTTAGAGTTTCTATTTGGGACTACATATCGTGGTGGGTTCTGCACATGTCACATCCATCAATTATGTATTTCATGGGGCGTGTCTGTTATTGACTTCTTAGTAGATTACACGACCAGGAATCTTGGTTTGTCCAAGTCAGGGTCCATTTCGTCCCCGTGTGGGTCAAGTTAGTGGCTAGCAGGGCTGGGTGGGTTCGGGAATGCATTACCGCTCAGTGGAGTCAAGGTTTTCACTGAATGTGGTCTGTTGATAACGCCTACGGCGGTGATTCCCTCCGCAGAAAGGGTGGGCAATTATTGCCCATGTTACCACTATAGGTGATCTCGAGTTTGAGGAGGTGGAACTGCAACAGAACTTCGATTTAGGAGGGTCAGATCTCCTTTTCTGGTTATAATTGTTATCCATGGCACGTTTCTTGTTGGGGTCACATCCCCAGCCATATCATACTAAGAGAGGTTACATTTAAAACACCTTTTGTATCTCCTCCCCAATGTGAGTTGAGTAGAGTGAATCCTGAATAGGTCGCACAATCGTGTAGTGTGCTGTCGAGCTGTGCTGCTACCTAGTTCCAACACACAGAGTTCCTACAACACCTACCGTGTAGGCTGTGTCCACGGGCTTCCGAAGATCACCATTTGTCCCTACTATTATGCACCATCACAGGAAGACCTTTGCTTGTTAGTTGGAAGAATGAACTTATTGTTAGCGGGAAAGAAGTTTGACAAAGATCATAGTGTCAGCCTCAGTCACTGCCTCATTCACAACATCAACTCCTAGATGGGTGTTAAGCCAGGGACATCACAAGATGTTGAGGCAGTAATTGGCTTTTCTTCACCATGTTTTCGAAACCCACATCAAAATCTAGTGTGTGCAAAAACAATACATAAATTTAAAAATAGATTAGATAAAATGAGATATGAAGACGGGACACCATGAGCATAGCTCCCCATCCCGTAAAATACAACTAGATAGATACAACTAGGTAAATACACACACGTCCGTCGAGGTGACAGTGAAGTTCGGACTCCGGAGTTATCCAAGGATTTCAAGGATCTTAATAACAAGGAAGTACCTGTGTTGTATTTATAGGGAAGGGGAAAACTCGTGGTGTAGTGGGAAGGTGAGAAAAAACGAGGAGGGGAGGGATTACTGAGGGAAATGGAAGGAAATGAGAAAGGGGAGGACTTGGTCCAGGGGGCCAGGCGTCTTGTAAACAAACGAAGGACCAATGATAATTTTGGAGAAGGGATTAACAAAAATGTAAAGATTAGAAGTATAGATAAGAGCAACACAATGGAAGGTGATGATAATAATTTCCAGAGATTTAATGAGGGGGGGGGGGATACCAACCTCCCCCGATTAGCAAGACTAGGGGAAAAACTTGAGAAAATGACCGAACATTGGGAAAGTAGGTTCGGTCAATTAACAAAGATTGCGCAGGGAGTTGAAAAATTGGAAGTAGAGAAGGTGAACAAAAACCTAACTAAAGAAATAGAAGAATTAAAAAGACAGTTAAAAGAAGTAAAAAATAAGAATGAGGAATTAAAGAGGAATAATAAAGAGAATAAAGAGTCCATAGCAAAAGAAGCACAGGAATGGAAAAAAAAATCCAAGAGAGTCAAGTTGCATTTACTGACATAATAAAACAGCAAATGAAAGAATAAACTGAAAATTCAGTTATTAAAGTGATGAGACAGAGGGAGAATATAGTAAGAGACTTAGCAGATAAAAAGAAATGTATAATTATATTAGGAATGGAAGAGAGGTATAATCTAAATAGAACCACAAGAATCAAAGAGGAAAAAGAAAAAGCAGTTTACTAGAATTAGTTCAGGAAGATGAACCTGAAATCATGAAACAAATTTAAGAGAAATTTAGACTCGGAAAATATAGTGGAGATAAGACCAGACTGATTAGGTTTGAATTTAGGTCACAAACGACGGCAGAGAATATCTTATCAAGAACAGGGAAACTAGCAACAAGTGAACAATATAAAAAGGTATGGATAAAAAGAGAAATTAATAGAATGGAAAGAGAGGAGGACAAAATGAAATGACAAGAAGCTAAGGAAAAAAACGAGAAGAGGAATTTTATTTGAGAGTAGTGAATATGAAAGTGAGGAAATGGGACATACTAGAGAAAAACAAAGGGGAAACAGAAAATACAACGGAAGTGGCAGAAAATTAAAAGTGTCTTACACAAATATAGATGGATTAATAATAGGATCAATTGAATTGAATGAGTATCTGAAGGAAAAAGAACCGGACATAATGGGAATTGTAGAAACAAAATTAAAAGGTCCACTACCACCCAAAACAGTAGGACATTGTGCAAATAATTATTGGATTAGAAACAGAGAGACAAAACAAGGGGGTGGAGTTATGTTCCTGACAAAGAAGGATATAAACGTGAGGTGTGTCACATATGGAAAGAATATAGTAGAGATGATTATGATAGAAGTGGAAGACAGAGATAAGAAGAGCAGAAAGTTTGTGATAAATTATGTGCCTCCGAAAACAGCCTCGTGGGAAGAGAGTGAACATAAAAGTATGTTAGAAGACACAAGTATGACATTAAATAAGATAATGGAAGATGGAGGAAGAATAGTTATGATGGGCGACTTTAATTGCAAAGAAGTCTGCTGGGAAGAGATGACAGTAAAGGGTGGAGACGACTCATGGGGAAATGTTCTACTCGAGATGATTATTGACCATACAATGACACAATGGATACAAGAGAACACTAGGTATAGAAATGAAGAAGAACCATCGAGACTAGACCTAATAATTACATCTGAACCTAGAATAGTGGACAAGATTGAATATACGACACCAATAAGTAAAAATTAACACATATTGATTGAACTGGAACTAAATGAAGAAAAATACATGAAAAGAAATGAACAATACAGAAAAAGAAGAATGATGTATGAAAAAAAAAACTTTGATAGAATAAGAGAATTCTTTCAAAAAGAAAACTGGGAAAGAATATACAAAGAAGAAACAACAGTGGAAGAGAAATGGGAATATTTTGACAAAAATGTAAAAAAAAAGGAGTGGAAAATTATGTTCCAAGACAAAAACAAGAAAAAGAATATGTAAAGTGCTGGTACAACAAAAGTTGTAGGGAGTTAAAAGACAAAAGAGATAAAGCTTGGACCAAATGTAAAAAAGACAAAAGACCGGAAAAATGGAAAATATATACTTGTTATAGAAATGAGTATGTACAAAAGTGCAGAGAGGAAAAGAGAAAATATGAAAAAGATGTCATAGAAAAATGTAAAGATCAACCAAAACTATTCTACAGATTTGTAAACAACAAACTGAAAAACAAACAAGATCTAGAGAAATCAAGACAAGGAGGAGTTGAATATACAGAGAAAATTGAAATGGCAGAAATTATGAACAAGCATTTTAAATCAGTGTTTACAAGGGAGAGCATACAACCTGGAGAGATCGAATGGAAAAAGAAAGTCTCCCCTATGAAAGAAATAGAAGTAACAAAGAATGAAACAATGAAACACTTGAGTAATCTTGATGTCAGAAAATCGCATGGACCAGATGAAATAGTAAACTGGATTTTGAAAGAATGCAGGAATGAACTGGCAGACAAAATACATATCATAATAAACAGTTCCTTGAAAGAAGGAAAAGTTCCAGAAGATTGGAAAAAAGCAAATATTGTACCTATATATAAAGGGGAAATAAAGAAGAACCTACCAACTATAGACCAGTCTCTCTAACAAGTACAATAGCAAAAATTTGTGAAAGAATTGTCAAAAGTAGATGGGTAGAATATCTAGAAGAAAAAAAAAGTGCTAAATCCAAGGCAATTTGGATTCAAACAAGGACGATCATGCGTCACCAATTTAATATGTTTCTATTCAAGGCTAATAGATATAATACAAGAAAGAGATGGATGGGCTGATTGTGCATTTTTAGACCTAAAGAAAGCTTTTTGACAAAGTACCACATAAGAAGTTGCTTAAGAAATTAGAAACTGAAGGAGGAATACAGGGCAAACTGCTTAATTAGATGGAAGACTTTTTGCAAGAAAGAAAAATGAGAGTAGTGATAAGAGACAACCACTCAAAATGGGATGAAGTAATAAGTGGTGTTCCACAAGGGACAGTTCTGGCCCCAATAATGTTTGCTATATATATATTAATGATATGGATGAAGAAATTGAAAGTTACATGAGCTTCTTTGCAGATGATGCAAAACTATTAAAAAAGTGAACACGGAAGAAGATTGTGAATCACTACAGAGTGATCTAAATAAAGTCTGGGAATGGAGTAGGAAGTGGGAGATGGAGTTCAATACTAAAAAGTGTAGTATAATGGAATTTGGAAAAAGCAAAAACAGAATAACAGGAGCATATAAATTGGGGGAAGAAGGAATAAAAAAAAAATTGAAAATGAGAAGGACCTGGGAGTCATTGTCATGAATAATATGTCACCTGAGAAACATATAAATAAGATTTTTTGAGAAACTTACAATCTAATAAGAACAATCAAAGTGGCATTTACATACCTGGATGAAGAAATGGTGAAGAAAATATAAATCACTTTGATAAGACCAAGATTGGAATATGCGGCAACGATATGGTCACCAAGTACAAAAAAATGTATAAAAAAAAAAAACTTGAAAGAATACAAAGAGCAATTACAAAATTGGCACCAACACTCACAAAACTATCATATGAAGAGAGACTAGAAAAACTTGAACTACAGACACTAGAGCAAAGAAGAGAGAGAGGAGATTTGATGGCTATTTACAGAATCATGAAAGGCATAGAAATTACTGATAGAGAGAATCTGATAAAATGGGATGTTAGAAATACAAGAGGACACGGAAAAAAAAAAGACAGCTATAGAAGAGATGTGAAAAAGAACAGCATTCCTCACAGAGTAATAGACAGTTGGAACAAGTTAGATGAGAAAGTGGTGTTTGCAAAAACAATACATGAATTTAGAAATAGTTTAGATAAAATGAGATATGAAGACGGGACCACACGAGCATAGCTCCCCTTCCCGTACAATACAACTAGGTAAATACAACTAGGTAAGTACACACACACACAAACCATTCATGAGTTTAAAAGCAAACCAGACACTGCGAGATACAAAGACGGAGCACCACGAGCATAGCTCCCCTTCCTGCAAAATACAACTAGGTAAATACACATACACACACATACGTACGTCGGATACACGGCGAAGATTGGAAATCCAGAATATAAGTGTAACTTTCGTGGGTCTCAACGACAAGGGAGTACCTTGTTATATTAGTAGGGAAGGGGGAAAGCTCGTGGTGAAGTGGGAAGGTGAAGAAGTAGGAAAAAGAGGGGGGTTACTGAGGAAAATGGAAGGAAATAAGGAAGGGGATAAACGGGCCCTGGGTCTTAAGAGAGATGTAAACAGACGGGGGGGGGGGCAGAATACACAGACGAGGAAAACTAGCAGACAGTGAGCAATATAAACAGGTATGGATAAAAAGAAAAGAATAAAGAAGAGAGGATGAGAAAACAAAAAGACTAGAAGCTAAGGAAAAAAACGAGAAAAGAACAGAGTCAGAAAAAGAGAAATTCTATTGGAGAGTAGTGAATATGAAAATGAGGAAATGGTTCATAGGAGAGGAAAACAGAAGGGAAACAGAAAACACAATGGAAGTAGCAGAAAATTAAAAGTATCTTACACAAATATAGATGGCTTAATAACAGGCTTGAAGGAACTCAATGATTATCTGAGGGGAAAAAAACGGACATAATGGGAATTGTAGACAAAATTGAAAGGTCCACTACCACCCAACAGTGTAGGACATAGTGGATATAATTATTGGATTAGAAACAGAGAGGTAAAACAAGGGAGTGTAGTTATGTTCCTGACTAAGAAGGATATAAATGTGAGGAATGTCACATATGGAAAGAATATAGTAGAGATGATTATGATAGAAGTGGAAGACAAGGATGGGAAGAGCAGGAAGTTTGTAGTAAATTATGGGCCTCCTAAAACGGCTTCGTGGGAAGAGAAAGAACACAAAAATATGTTAGAAGACACAAGGATAACACTAAATAAGATAATAGAAGATGGAGGAAGAATAGTTATTGTAGTGGTTTGGTTCGAACAAGCCAGGGAAAATGAAATTCACTTTGGTCTCTTATTCTAATCTCTTTGGTAAAACAACCACAAGTAATAGCCACTGCTTAGTGGATCTGATCAGTCGTAGCTGGACGGTGAGCCTAACGTCAGAGGCGGTGGCGGCTGATGACGGCGAGGCTCGATGGGACTGCTACAAGACTGGACGAGATGTTGTTGCTGCTGCCGTGGCTACTACTATTCTGCCCTGACTGGCCGCCGCTGCCCTATTTAAGGGTCGCTCGCGGCTCAGCGTAGTTGGCAAGAGAGGTCGCTAGCCGCTCGAGAACCATTTGCTGGCTCCTGATTGGCTAGCTCATATTCACCTCTTGCCAACTATGGGAAGTGTGTGACCGCCTGTGGCTGCGTCACTACACCACTCCCCCTCTCTTCGAGAGCGGGCGTCGAGGGAGATAGGGAGCGACGCGCGCGACGTGGTTGAATCGGTGTGGCCTTCGTATCACTCGCCCAAAACGTGTGGTCATTCCATCAGGGGGCATGTCTGGCGAGGAGGGCCTTGATGGAGTGGGGCTCGAATGCAGGGTGGTGTGGTCGAAGTCAGATGCCTGGCGAGGTGGGGTCGGTTGAGTATGGAGCTGTGGAGACATAAGGTTGGGTGAGAATTGTTGCATTGCATGGTAGAGTGGGGGCGTAGGGTGGGGGGGATCTTGCGGGGTGCCGGGAACAGTTGTAGAAGGATGTGGTTGCGGGGTGGGAGAAGGAGAAGGGTTCGCTGTCGTGTGCGTGTGATCTGTGTATGGTGAAGAGTCAGGGGCAGGAGGGGAGTGTTGGTTTGGAAGGGAGAGTGTTTCGGGGGGTGAGGAATGACTTGGTTCGGTGGTGAGGATGGGGTTAGGACCATGTTGTAAGATGTATTGTAGTGGCCCTGGAGGTTTGGTAGGGGGATTGATGGGGAGATGGGCCGGCTTGAGCCTGTCGATGGAGACGCTATCCGGTTTGGCATCTCGGTTGATCACGAAGTACTTTGGTGATCTGCTGAGGACTCGGAAGGGGCCGTCGTATGGGCGCTGAAGAGGAGCTCGTGTGGAGTCTTTCCTGACGAAGACGTAGTCACTTGTAGACAGGGCCGGGGGAAGGTGCTCCGGCTGTGGTTGTGGTGGACGAGGGGGTGTTGGACGGGTGTTGGCGAATGTGTCCTTGATGAGTTGGAGGGCGTGACGATCCGGATCGCCGACGGCAGGCGTGGCAATTTCCCCAGGGAGGCGAAGGTTCTCAGCGTAAAGTAGCTGCGATGGGGAAATGTCATTGTCGACCTTAGGTGTGACGCGGATCGTGAGAAGCACCAGGGGAAGGGCGTCGACCCAGTCGCATGAGGGTTGTGCCTTCAGCGACTCCTTCAGTTGGTGGTGGAACCGTTCCACGAGTCCATTGGCTTGGGGGTGGTAAGCGGTGGTCCGGTTACGTTTGGTGCCAAGGAACTTGAGGAGGCTGGACCATAGGTCAGATTCGAATTGGGGGCCCCTATCGTTGACAATGATGTGAGGTGCGCCGAATCTGGATACCCATCCAGAGAGGAAAGCACGGGCGGTCGTCTCGGCGGATATATCCGGAAGGGGGATCGCTTCTGGCCACCTGGTGTATCTGTCGATACACGTAAGGAGGTAACGCATGCCGCGAGAAGGCGGAAGGGGGCCCACAATGTCCACATGAACTGACTGGAAACGTGCCGTTGGTGCAGGAAAACGCTGGAGTGGTGCGTGGACGTGGCGCGTAACCTTGGCCGTCTGGCAGGGGAGGCAGGTCCGGGTCCATTGTCTGACATCCTTGTTGATGCCTGGCCAGACGACTCGATCCGTGATAAGGCGTTGTGTCGCGCGGATGCCCGGATGACTGTGGTCATGGAAGGAGGAGAAGACGTCCTTACGGTGACAGGCGAGGATGTAAGGACGGGGTTTGCCTGTGGAGATGTCACACCACAATGGTACGGGGTTGTTGGGAAGCTGTCTTAGCTGTAGGGATGAGGTGTCGTGCATACGTAGGAGGTGGAGTTCACCGTCGTTGTTCTGAGATGCGGCGATGCATGCGTAGTCTATGTTGTGGTTAGGGAGGATGCTGGAGGTGATTCTAGACAAGGCGTCGGCTACCTGGTTATCCTCTCCCTTGATGTATTCAATGCGAGTATCAAATTGGGAGAGGAAGGACAGCTGCCGGGAGACTCTTGGGGAGTGATGGTCGGAGACTCTGTCTAGGGCATGGGCGAGTGGCTTGTGGTCTGTAAGGATAACGAAAGGCCGGCCTTCCAGGAAGTAAAGGAAGTGCTTGACAGCCGAGACTATGGCTAGCAGTTCCCTGTCAAAGACGCTGTAGCGAATTTGAGGAGGGTCCAGACGTTTGGAGAAAAAGGCGATAGGCTGGAGCTGGCCGTTGATCTTCTGTTGGAGGACGGCGCCAATTGCTGTGGAGGAGGCATCAGTGGTAAGGAATGTGGGTGCGTGAGCTACTGGGTAGGACAAGCGGGCGGCTTCAGCGATTGCCGCCTTGGCTTGCCCGAATGCCTGGGTCGCTTCGGAAGACCATCTCACAGGTTTGAGCGACCGCTTGGAATGGTTCTTGGTGAGGTCGTTCAAGGGAGCGAGTTTTGCAGCTGCGTTGGGGATGAATCTGTGGTAATAATTGACGATTCCTAGTAATCGTCGGAGCATCTTGATGGTTGTTGGCTGTGGGAAATCTTGGATTGTGTCTACTTTCTGAGGGAGAGGATACAGACCTGCTGTTGAGATGCGGTGTCCGAGGAAGTCGAGAGATGAAACTCCGAGGAGACACTTGGACGGATGTACCCGGAGGCCATAATCTTGGAGGCGGCGGAAGAGGAGGCGGAGGTGTTGGCGGTGTTGGTCGTGGGTATCGGAGGCTACGAGGATGTCGTCGATGTAAACGGTGATGAAGTCGAAGTCTCTGAGGGCATGGTCTATGAACCTCTGGAACGTCTGGGCGGCATTCCGGAGGCCAAAGGCCATCATCTTCCACTCAAAGAGGCCGAATGGAGTGGCTATGACTGTCTTCTGGACGTCTTCCGGCGCTACAGGGATTTGATGAAACGCCCTGACCAGGTCAATTTTGGAGAAGACCTGCTTCCCGTGAAGCTTGAAGTGGAAGTCTTGAGCGTGAGGGATGGGGTAGCGGTCGGGCTTCGTGATGCGGTTAAGTTGACGGTAGTCACCGCAAGCCCGCCATTGGTTGGGCGGTGGGGGTGGCTTGGGAACCATGTGGAGTGGTGATGCCCAAGCACTCTCCGATGGTTGGATGATGTCCTGGTCTAGGAGTTCTTGGAACTCCTGTTTGGCAGCGGCCAACTTCTCTGGGGAAAGTCGTCGAGGCTTGCTGTATACTGGCGGTCCAGATGTCTGGATGTGGTGCATGATGTTGTGAGGGGTGGTGGTGGTGTTGGTCTTGTCTGGCGATGTTAGCTGGGGAAACTCCTGCAGGATGCGAACATAATCGCCAGCGGACTGGAGGCACGAAATCTGGTCAGATTTGGCGTTAGTGGTGGTTCCCGGTATGCTTGTCGTGCCGTGGTACAAGCAGTTATCCTTGGCGCTAACTACCATATTGTAATGCTGGAGGAAGTCGTAGCCAAGAATGGGGTGCTGGACCGCTGCTATGACGAATGTCCAAGGGAACTTGACATCGTGGAGGTCCAGGACGCTGTGGTGGCTGCCGTACGTTGCAATGGGCGTACCGTTGGCTGCAAGCAGGTCGTAGGATGGCCACCGTGTACCGTGGTTGGATTCTTCCGTCGGGGGTATGATGCTGACGGCTGAGCCCGTGTCTACCAGGAAAGATAGGCCAGAGTGGCGATCACGCACTGAGAGGAGGGTGTGAGTATGGTTAGCGGGGGTAGGAGTGCTTACCGACCCCCGCGTTTGGCGTTTCCCCGCGACCAGCTGCATGGTTGTGTGCATCTGAGCGCCTTGGCTCCGAAGCGGGTATGGTACCAACAGGAGGCAGTATCCTGTCGTGGAGCGGGGCTAGGTGGTGGTTGAGGGGGGGTTCCCTTCTCGGCAAGCAACTGGTTGAGCAAGGTCTTCATGTCGGCGACTTCCTGCCGTAGCTGCTGCATACTTTGGTCACTGGCACTATATGACATGGGAATGTTTTCACTCACAGCACTATGGTCAGTAACACCTGGGTTGTCACTACACTTTGCACGAACACTATGCACTGGTTTGTGTACCGAGGTATGTCGCTGGAACAACCTATCTGCTATTTCGCAGTATTGTTCGTCGTCCTTATCGCCGGCTAGAGCTTCCAGGTGTATGTGGAGGGCGTCCGGCATCTTGGAGAGGTGAATGGAGCGGAGGAGTTCCTTGGGCAATGACACCTTTGCCCGGGTGTTGAGGTTGGCCATACGGGTGTATAGCTGTGAGGGGGTGGTGTCGCCGAGTTCGCTCTGCTGGATATCTCGGTAGAGCTGGTCGTCAGGCCTGGCGCATAGCTTCCGTAAGGCAGTCTTGAGGGCGGCACACTTGCCTTCTTCCGGAGGAGAAGAGACGGCGTTACGGACAAGGGCGATGACGTCCGTTGGTAGAGCGGCGATGTACGCGCCGAAGGCTTGGTGGTCCGGAACGTCACCTTGAGTGGCTAAATAGGCTTCTGTGTGAAGTAGCCAGCTCTCCAAGTCACGGGAGAAACTGGGAAGTTTCACTTGTGAGTTTTCCATAATCCTGGTTGTCCCTCACCGGGGTCACCAATTTGTAGTGGTTTGGTTCGAACAAGCCAGGGAAAATGAAATTCACTTTGGTCTCTTATTCTAATCTCTTTGGTAAAACAACCACAAGTAATAGCCACTGCTTAGTGGATCTGATCAGTCGTAGCTGGACGGTGAGCCTAACGTCAGAGGCGGTGGCGGCTGATGACGGCGAGGCTCGATGGGACTGCTACAAGACTGGACGAGATGTTGTTGCTGCTGCCGTGGCTACTACTATTCTGCCCTGACTGGCCGCCGCTGCCCTATTTAAGGGTCGCTCGCGGCTCAGCGTAGTTGGCAAGAGAGGTCGCTAGCCGCTCGAGAACCATTTGCTGGCTCCTGATTGGCTAGCTCATATTCACCTCTTGCCAACTATGGGAAGTGTGTGACCGCCTGTGGCTGCGCCACTACATTATAATGGGTGACTTTAAATGTAAAGAAATCTGCTGGGAAGAGATGACAGTGAAGGGTGGAGACGACCTATGGGGAAATGTACTACTTGATATGATTATACAACATACAATGACGCAATGGATACAAGAGAATACTAGCTATAGAGATGAGGAAGAACCATCGAGACTGCACCTAATAATCACATCAGAACCCGAAATATTGGACAAGATTGAATATAAGACGCCAATAAGTAAAAGTGACCACATATTGGTTGAACTGGAACTAAATGAGGAAAAATACATAGAAAGAAACGAACAATATAGAAAGGGAAGAATGATTTATGGAAAAAAAAAATTATAAAGTAAGATAATTCTTTCAAAAAGAAAACTGGAAAAGGATACACAAGAAGGGCTTAACAGTAGAAGAAAAGTGGAATATTTAAAAAAAAAAATTTATAAAGGAGTGGAAAAATATGTTCCAAGACAAAAACAAAAAAAAAGGATATTTAAAGTGTTGGTACAACAAAAGATGCAGGGAGTTAAAAGACAAGAGGGACAAAGCTTGGATGAAATGGAAAAGAGACAAAAGACCTGAAAAATGGACAATGTATACTTGTTATAGAAATGAATATGTACAAGTGTGCAGAGCAAAAAAGAGAAAGTATGAAAAAGATGTCATAGAAAAATGTAAAGATCAACCAAAACTATTTTATAGATTTGTAAACAACAAACTGAAAAACAAACAAGAATTAGAGAAACTACGACAAGGAGAAATCTAATACACAGAGGAAATAGAAATGACAGAAATTATGAACAAGCATTTTAAACCAGTGTTTACGAGGGAGAGCATACAACCTAGAGATATCGAGTGGGAGGAGAAAGTCCCCCTATGAAAGAGATAAAAGTGACAAGGAATGAAGTAATGAATCACTTGAGAAATCTCGATGTCATAAAATCGCATGGACCAGATGAAATGGCAAACTGGATTTTGAGAGAATGCAGGAATGGACTAACAGACAAAATACATAGTCAAATAAGCAGTTCATTGAAAGAAGGAAAGGTTCCAGAAGATTGGAAATGAGCAAATATAGTACCAATATATAAGGTGGGAAACAAAGAAGACCCTACTAACCATAGACCAGTCTCTCTTTCAAGTACGATAGCTAAAATATGTGAAAGAATCATCAAAACTAGATGGGTAAGGCATCTGAAAAAGTACTAGATCAAAGGCAATTTGGATTTAGATAAGGACAGCCATGCATCACAAAATTAATGTGTTTCTATTCAAGGCTAATAGATGTAATACAAGAAAGAGATGGATAGGCTGATTGTGCATTTCTAGACCTGAAAAAAAGCTTTTGAAAAGGTGCCACATAAGAAATTACTAAAGAAATTAGAAACTGCAGGAGGAATACAGGGCAAATTGCTGAAGTGGATGGAAGACTTCTTGCATGAAAGAAAAATGAGAGTGGTGATAAGAGACAAACATTCAAATTAGGATGAGGTGATTAGTGGAGTTCCACAAGGAACGGTTCTGGCCCCACTAATGTTTGCTTAATATATTAATGATATGGATGAAGGAAATGAAAATTATATGAGCTTCTTTGCGGACGATGCAAAATTGTTGAAAAAAGTGAACACTGTAGAAGATAGTGAGTCGCTACAGAGTGATCTCAATAAAGTATGGGAATGGAGTAAGAAGTGGGAGATGGAATTCAATGTAAGTGTAGTATAATGGAATTTGGAAAAAGCAAAAAAAGAATAGTGAGATCATATAAATTGGGAGAAGAAATTAAAAAAGTAGATAATGAGGACCTGGGAATTATTATTATGAATGATATGTCCCCAGAGAAACATATAAACAAGATTTTTTGAGAAACTTATAATTTAATAAGATCAATCAAAGTGGCATTTACATACCTGAACAAAGAAATGTTGAAGAAAATACTGGTCACTTTGATAAGACCAAGATTGGAGTATGCAGCAACGACGTGGCCACTAAGTACAAAAAAAAATGTAAACAAATCTTGAAAGAATACAAAGAGCAATTACGAAATTGGCACCAACGCTTTCAGAACTGAAGAGAGACTGGCAAAACTTGAGCTACAGACATTAGAGCAAAGAAGAGAGAGGAGACTTGATAATTAATTGTAAATCATGAAAGGCATGGAAATTATTGATAGAGAGGATCTATTAAAATGGGATAGTAGATACAATAGGACATGGAAAGAAAACCAAGAAAGACAATTATAGAAGAGACCTGAAAAAGAACAGTTTTCCCCATAGGATAATAGACATTTGGAACAGGTTAGATGAGAATGTGATGTGTGTAAAAAGATACACGAATTAAAAAAAAAAGTCTGGATAAAACGAGACATCGAGACGGTACCTCACGAGCATAGCTTCCTTACCGTAAAATACAACTAGGTAAATACACACAAACTAGATACTGAGAGCTACAAAGACGGGTCACTACGAGCATGGCTCCCCTTCCCGTATAATACAACTAGGTAAATACATACAGTCAAACCTCAGTTCTCGAGCGTCTCTGATCTCGAACAAATCGGTTTTTGAACGGAAAATTCGAGCTGGAAATACCTCTGTTTTCGAACACAATCTCGGTTCTCGAACAACGCAAACACGTGATCGCTGACGGAACGTAAATAGTTCTCTGTTGACCGTGAGTTGCGCTGTGCTTTAGTTTTGAATTTTATTGCATTCAGAATTTATTTTTCCTACACTAGCCCTCAGTCGTGGCTCCAAAGAAGGCAAAAAGTGATACTGGTCAAGGAAAAAGAAAAGTTGTTAGAAAAACAATCGAAGTGAAGAAAGAAATTAACGCAAAACACAAAAATGGCGTTCGTTTGTTTATCTGATCTTGCTGTGCAGAACGGTATGGCAAAGTCTATAGTTTGCACTATTCTCAAGAATAAAGTGATAAAGTTGGCTGATGTTGCATTAGTAAAGACCGCAAATACTTGAGAAAGTGAAAAAGTTGTTGCTTGTTGTCACATCGCAGCCAAAAGGGTACAGTACATACATTACATGATAACTTTAGTGTTGCTTTGTCATTAAATCTACAATGACCGCAAAAAACTATATATTTTGAGCGCATATAAAAATGTTACACGCGAATCGACGTAACATTTTTATTAGTTTTCCCGCTATACGAGAAGTGAGCGGAGCTAGTGCCGACGTAGTGTGATAAGTCCCTCCTTACTCCCTTTCAACCCGACGCATCGCTCCTCAGTGAGCTACCAGAGCTCGACGTGAGCTGACTACCCACGGGCTGCTCCCGAGCGCCCCCTTTTTTTTTTTTTTTTTTTTCTTTTTTTTATTCGAAAGCCGCTTTTCCCACCCTGTATCTCCACTTCGACCAGGCACAATGGTAAAAAGTCAACTTTCTTTGGCGCAGAAGAGTCGGGCCCTGGCACTATTAGAACAAGAAATGTCTGTGATACGCGTGGCGGCTGAGCTGCAGGTCACAAGAATGACGATTTACCGCCTCAAGAAAGCAGGTGGCACACTGCCCTCGGGTACCACACCACGAAGGTAGGAGGGCTCTGGCCGGCCAAGAAAGACTTTGCCACGCACAGACCACATCCTGAAGAGAGAAGTGATGTTAGACCCTATTATAACGGCCTTAGAACTAAAAGAAAAACATCCGGAGCTGCTCGAGAAGGTCACAGTCAGAACGATACAGCATCGACTTCAGAAAGACTTGAAATTACCAGCATGTCGAGCCGCCAAGAAACTTCTTCTGATTGAGAACATGAAAAGAAAAGACTGCAGCTCTGCAAGAAATATCAACACTGGACATCAGAAGAGTGGAAGAAGGTCATGTTCAGTGACGAGAGTACATTCCGGCTCATCAGGGGTACTTCGAAGATCGTCAGACGCCCGAATAATGCCTCCCGCTACGACCGTGAAACATTCCGACAGCGTGATGGTGTGGGGCGCCTTCAGCGGGAATAAGGGCAGAGGTGGCTTATTCTTCTTACCCAAGAACGCCACTATGAAGTAAGACAACCACATCGATGTTCTGCGTGACCACATGATGAAGTTCTGGGAGATGCACAAATGCAACTTTTTCATGCACGACGGCACACCAGCACACAAATCAAAAGCGGTCAAGAAATTCCTCGAGGATAACCATATTGACGTTCTAGAGTGGTCTGGTAACTCCCCTGACCTCATTCCAATCGATTTTTTTTTTAACAAAATGAAGAACACCCTGCAGAAGAAACGACCCAGCAGCATACCGGAGCTGAAGGAGACCCTGAAGAAGCAGTGGATTTCGATGGACGCGGAGTATTTCGCCACTCTCGCCGCATCCAAGCCCAGGAAGATCGAGAGGGTCATCAAGATGAAAGAATATGACAAAATACTAAAATGTAAATAATTTTGTATAAGTATTGTAATCATAAAAGGTGAATAAAACCCATTTAACTTGTACTTTTGTTTATTTAACCAAAAATTCTTAGTGTAACATTTTTTTTTTTTTTTTTTTTGCGGCCACTGTACTTCTGTTATGGTTTTTATTTGATTTACACTTTAATGTTTTATTATATGATGTATAAAGTGTAATTAGGTAAATAAGCATTCATCTGGTGCTTGAGAACGAATTAATCTCTTTTACATTATTTGTAAAGGGAAAATATGATTCAATTTTTGAACAATTCGGTTTCAGAAAAGATTTTCTGAACAAATTGTTCGAAAACCAAGGTCTGACTGTATATGCCTTCATTGTAAGTTTCCCATTTCATAAAAAATGAGTGCATGATTATCAAATTCTGTTTTTCATGTGGCTATTGTTAGATTATTTACTCACCTTTGGGAGTAATTTGTATTCAAAGGCTTACATCAATTTGAATTCAGCCTTCATGTATAAAGGTCAACTCATATTCTGGCAATCACCAAACAACATATCACTGTTAACCATGTCCAAAATATCAATGCTAGTAAATTATGGTAGCATTGTGGTCCTGGGAAAAATCAGTCCTTCTTTATATGCTTTCATTTATTGAAAATATCTGCTTATAGATGTTCTCAGGCTTCTTATTTTGACCAAGTTCATTTGTCAAGTGAATTGTTCTCAGGCTTCTTTTTTTCACTAAGTTCATATATTAAGCCCTCCTCTGAAATTATTAGTTTCAATCAAAATGAGTCTTTGACTACCCCCTGAAAATGCAGTAAACCTGCTGCCTGGAGGCAAACTTCAGCACATCAATTGTTGCAAGACAATACCTATATGTCTTTATGCTTACCCTTGAGTTAATGACTTGTTCAGTCTATACTTGTGCATGCGTACTTGTGTGCTCATGGTGCAAAGTGCATGATGGTATGCTAACAGATGCCTATTGTGTGATCTGACCCTCAGTCAGAGAATCTGACCTCTAGCCACCTACTACAGGACATCTGCTCCAGAAATGTGACCTCCAAGCTTGCAGAGATAACCAAACCTAAGGTTCATCAGAATCATAATGAATATTTCTATTTTAATAATGTTTTTCGTGTATATATGTATATGTATATATAAAATTATTGGGTGCTCACACTCAGGTCCATATTGCACATGAAATAGACATAAGAAATATGTAAATAAATATATATTGTAAAGATGTGTTGGCAACCGTCACACATTTTTTGTTGTTGCTCCTCCTCAGGTAGCAAGTGATAGACTAGGCCCAACTGTAGATCATACAAGTTAACCTAAATAAAGAGAAGAACCTAGCAGTTTTCCTCTTCATGTCTCCAGTTATTGTAGTCCAACAACCTACCTAATAATTATATGTATAATAACCTCTTAAATAAACAACTTTTTACACATTTTCCACTTTTTAACATTTGTGAAATACAGGATTAGAATGTACAGTATACCATATGACCATGATGATATCTCTCATACATATATACCAATAGCTTTTTACCCCTTACAAGGGAGGTAGCCAAAGTCAAATATCCACTCCCACCCATTTCATCCCCACATATGGCTCTCCCATTCACCACCCCTCCCTCCCTCTTTACTTGGCTCCTCCTGAATGACAGGCCATCCCTGCATCTTGCCCACTGCCTTGGGTCAGAAGCTATGCAGTAAGACATAGCACATCCACATTACGGCTGGTTCATTTAATCGGAGGCCCCACCTCTCTGTTCCCTTATGCAGAAAAAGAGAAAATGGGGAGAAATGCCTTCTAGCTGCATTAAAATATCATTCACACATTCTCCCTCAACCCCCCCATCCCCCACCCACTCCATCCATGGTTTTAGCATTACATACAAAAGGCTCCTTTGTAAGGAAGCTATACATATGCAAATGACAGTATCATACTGTCATAAAAAAAAACAGAGTTAGGAGTTACATCTATAACCAGAATCACAAAATGAAGGATATGGTACTATAAATATCTAAATTTGGAATCCTGGACTATTTTATTTAAAGTTGCACAAGATTATTTTTTTAAACACTGGTCTATATCAGGATGACATATCATACTAAGCATCACAATCTCATTAATACATACACCACTTCCTAGACTATGTTGTCAAAATCAAAATTGACCATGTTATTTTGCTCAGACCATGCAGCATATCTGGCTCCATCCATTTCTGTGGCCACTGCATTGTCACTGCGTAGGGCATGATTTCCACCCCCTATTTTTGCCCCACAGTCAGGACAGTCTTCTTCTACCATTGCTCCACCACACTCAGTAATGCAATAAATATGACCATTGGGACATTTGTACCAATGTCCTTGCTTTAAACCCATAGCCTTCAATACCTGCTGTCGCTCTTGATCTGTAATGCCCAGCTGTCCCACCAATTTCTCTGCCTTGCGTAACAGCTCTTTTACTTTGATTTCATTCTTTTCCCTAAACACTTCTGTTGGTTTCATAAAATTCTGCAATGAAGAAAAGATATTCTGCACAGCTGGATTGCATCTATTTTGTAGTTTCCACACTGATGGAAGTACAGCAATTCTATGCATCTCGCAATCAATTTCCTCCTTCATTTGCTCTGTCACATGATGTTCTAGTGCCATCACACGTTTAACAAGAGATGATAACTGTTTTTCTAAATCCACATGGCCATGATGATTTATTGCTTTCTTTTCAGGATCTCTTAATCTACATAACAAACCTGAAGACTTCTTTAGAATCTGAGCTTTGAAATGAAGCAGTTGAAGTTCTGCATCACTGAGGAAGCTTTGCTTTTTCTTGACACTGTTGCTTTTCTTTAGGTCTACAGCTTTGTAAAGTTGTTGAGCTTCTTTGAGATATGTTGTTTTTCCACTTGTATGTGTTCCTAGTATTTCTGTGGAATACACATGAAAAATAAACATTTTAAGTTGATACCAATGTCCAATCTATTTCCATGATACTGGTTTTACTTAAAAATAAACAAACAAATGAATAGATAAATAATTATAATAAAAAGGCAGTGATAGTGAAATGATTCAGTCTAGTGATCTAGCATTGCATCTCAGAA
The DNA here is from genome assembly GCF_046742065.1 of Oratosquilla oratoria. NCBI lineage: Eukaryota > Metazoa > Arthropoda > Malacostraca > Stomatopoda > Squillidae > Oratosquilla > Oratosquilla oratoria. Next base: position 10,766,107 of record NC_134800.1, on the reverse strand, counting down.
GACCTGAATCTATAATATCTGTTAACAGGCCCTAGGTGAGCTCTTATGGATCTCTTGAAGAAATGCAGGTCTCCCATCCCATACAATTGGGTTTTGTTCCTGAAAACACGATTACATAGCAACTAATCATATGGTGAAGAAAAGTAAGGATAGTGATCACCTTGAAAAGGGTGGAAATGAACATCTACTTAGCTTAGCTGATCATGAAAACGAAACTGACTAAGTGTATAGCAAAATAGGATATTAATGTAAGAGCAATTGTATACATGAAATATTTTTGCTTGTAACCACGAGGAAATTAAAGATCGGAATACTGAACGTTTTCGTCTATTAAGACATTTTCAAAGTACATAGTGTCACAACAAAGAATAACTTAAATATAATAATATAGAAAACAGGAGAGGTCACACAACGTAAATACGAAAGGATTATCTTACAAAGAAACAAAAATATGAAAACAATAAATAAAATGGGTGACAATTGAAACAGGTGAAAAAATGTCACACAGCATAAACCACAAGGATGACAAATGACAAGGTGAAAAAAAAGGACATTCAACATAAAAGATAATACATACATACATATACCAAGGCTTTTTCCCCCTTCCAAGGGAGGTAGCCAAAAAGGGAAAGGCATAAAAACACTCCCACCCATTTCATCCCTAAATACACTCCACACCCCTCCCACCCTTCCTCTCATCTGAGCACCTCCTGAATGACGGGTCATCCCTGCACCCTGCCCACCGCCCTGGGTCAGAAGCAGTGTCGCAAGACACAGTACATCCACAGCGAGGCCGCTTCATTTAATCGGCGACCCCCCCCTCTCCGTCCCCCTTTGCATATAAGGCGAGGACGGGGAGAAATCCCTTCGGGCTGCGTCAAAATTTACTCACACATACTACCCCACCCCCCCACTTCCCCGCCCATTCCTCCTCATGCAGTCACAACATCATCCATATACAACCATTCTCCACTCACCTCTGTCTTCCGTCCTCTCCCTTCCTTCCTCAACAGACATTCCCCTCTTCCCCAAAGCCCCCTTCACCCCATCCATCCACCTCATCCTAGGACGTCCCCTCATGTTCACTCCCTCCACATCTGCCTTCCATACCTCTTTTACTAGTCTTTCTTCACTCATTCTTTCCATGTGTCCAAACCATCCTAATATTCTTTCATCAACCCTATCTCCCAAATCCTTTTTCACCCCTGTTCTCCTCCTCACCTCCTCATTTCTCACTCTATCTAGCCTAGTAACCCCCACCATACTTCTCAGACACCTCATCTCAAACACATTCAAACTCCTTCTCTCTTCTTCTCTTATGTTCCACGTTTCTGCCCCATACAGTGCTGTTGGCACAATCACTCCTTCATACAGTCTCCTCTTCGCATCCATTCCCAAATGTCTATTCCTCATTACACTCTTTAAACCACCAAGGCATTTACTCGCTTCTCTCAATCTACATTCTACCTCCACCTTCACTCCACCTTTTTCTGCTACACTTGCACCCAAGTATCTAAAACTATCCACTTCCTCCAGTCGCTCTCCCTTAATGTTCACTTCCAGTCTACTGCCACTTTCACCCCTTGTACATCTCATCACCTTACTTTTACCCACATCTATCTTTAGCTTTCTTCTATCACATACTCTCCCAAACTCTGCCACCAGCTTCCTCAATCCCTCCTCTGACCCTGCCACAAGCGCAGTGTCGTCCGCAAACAACAGCTGGCTCACCTCCCACTTTTCTCCATTTTCTTTAACCATCTCCAATCCCTGACTCACTACCCTAGCATTCACCTCTCGCACCACCCCATCCATGTATAAGTTGAACAGCCAGGGTGACATAACGCATCCTTGACGAAGTCCCACCTTTACTTCAAACCACTCACTCTCTCCATTTCTAATCCTAACACATGCTCTACTACTCTCATAAAAACTCTTGACAGCTCCCAAAAGCTTTCCTCCTATCCCATAAATCTGCATAACCTCCCACAGTGCCTTTCTGTCTACCCTATCATAAGCCTTTTCCAGATCCATGAAAGCCCAAAAAACATCCTTCCCCTTTCCTATAGCTTTCTCACATATCTGTCTTACCACAAAGATCTGATCTACACAACCTCTACCCGTCCTAAATCCACACTGTTCCTCACCAATTACTCCCTCTGTTCCTCTCCTAATCCTCTCAATCAAGATCCTCCCATAAGCCTTCCCTACTACACTCAACAGGCTAATCCCTCTGAAATTACTACATTCACACTTGTCCCCTTTTCCCTTGTAAAGAGGAACTATACAGGCACTACTCCAGTCCTCCGGTACTCTACCCTCTCTCCAGCAAACATTAAATAACCTCACCAACCAGTCCACCATCACTGCACCTCCCTTTTTCAGACATTCTGCATGACATCCATCCAGACCAGGTGCCTTACCTGCTTTCATCATCTTTACAGCTGCCTTCACCTCATCCTTCCTTATTTCTCCTCCATTCTCCTCACTCATCACTCTCATTTTCTTCGCATTTCCCACTGCAGCTATCTTTCCTTCCCTATCCTCCTTCACATTCAGCAACTCCCTAAAATATTCTGCCCATCTTCCCCTCACTGCCATCTCTTCCATTATCAACTCTCCATCTATACCTTTTACCTTTTCTTCCCTACTTGATTCGCCTCCTCTTCCTCTCTTAATTTCTTTCCAAAACATCTTTTCATTACTTTCAAAATTTTCTGTCATACTCCTACCCCATTTCACATCTGCTCTCCTCTTTGCCTCCTTTACCTTTTGCTTTACTTCTCTTTTCTTTTCTTTGTACGTCTCATATGACTCCCCTGTCCTCTTTTGTAACCAATCTGTGAATGCTCGCTTCTTCTCTTCTACAGCCTTCTTTGTTTCCTCATCCCACCATTCACTACCCTTTCTTCTATTTCCCCCTGTCCTTCTTGTTCCACACACCATCCTTGCACACTTTAAGACTCCCTCCTTGAACCATCCCCATTCCTCCTCCACACCCATCTCTGCTCTATCCTTTACTCCCTCCCACTCCTCCTTCAGCTTCTTTTCGTACTCCTTCTCCTTTTCCTTTTCATTCAAGGAGTTCACTCTAAGAACCTCCCTACTTTTTGTCCCTTTCCTCCTTCTCCATCTATCCTCCACTCTCAGCTTACCTTCCATCAAAAAATGATCTGATATTCCCCCACCCTCTCCCCTTAGCACATGTACATCCTTAACTCTTCCTATCATAATCCTATTTACCACTACATAATCCATTAACGCTCTATCTACCACCCTTCCCTCCACCACCCTCTCCCATGTGTACTTATGCTTGACTTTTTTCCGAAACACTGTATTTGCTATCATCAACTCTCTTTCTAGACACATTTCCACCATCAACTCTCCACTACGATTCTTTCCTGGAACTCCACACTTCCCAACCACTCCATCCATTGGACCATTTCCCACCCTAGCATTAAGGTCTCCCAGTACTATTACATTGACATTTCTTCCTAAACCCTCTATGCACTCATTTAAATCTATCCAAAAGGCCTCCCTTTCTTCCATGTTCTTCTCACAGCCCGGCCCATATGCACTTACAAAGACCCACATCTCCTTTCCCAGTTTCACCTTCATCCACATTATCCTTGAGGAAACCTCCTTCCACTCCACTACCCCTTTACCTATCTCCTCACTTACTAGAATAGCCACCCCTTCCCTCCCTCGCCCTCTCTTCACTCCTGATAACCTCCCACTTACACTCCCAAACATACACTCACCCTTCCCTTTCAACTTAGTTTCACTCAAAGCCAACACATCCAACTTTCTTCTCACAAACATACTACCTATCTCTTCCCTTTTACTCTCATCTGTACCACATCCACGCACATTAAAAGACCCAAACCTTAGGGTGCTGGCCCGAGGCCCTCCAGCACCCCTTATGCCTTTCCTTTGATTTTTAGGAATTTGCCCCTTGGGGCTACAGGGAGAAGGATGCCTAGTCCCTCTCCCCGTCCCTTTCTTCTCGCCTCTTACGATCCAAGTGGGAAAACTTGGTGGCGGTATTCTTTTCCCCCACCACAGGGAATTCCCCCAATCAGAAAGAGAATACTCAGAGAAATGGTACAGGACAGCAACAAGGGGTTGGGGGACAGCATAACGGAGGGACAGTCGTAGTATAAAAGTGTCATCATTTCTCTATGAACAGAATTTCTTCTATCATAGACAAAATGATGTGTGGCTCTGGTCCGTAGGGGCGCCCCATATAGACCCTAAAGTATCGACTGCATGCTACTTTGCCACAATAACAAGCAACCAATACCCCAGACGGGGTGACAATTGACACATGTGATTCAACATAAAGATTGACTTACAAAGAAACAAATTATATACATATGCATACATACATATATATAATAGAAAATAATAATAACAAGAATAAATAAATAAAAATGGGTGACAGATGACACAGGTGAAAAAAAGTCACACAAGATGGCTAAGGCGGAGCTTTGGGACATTGTCCTACAATTTGGTTAATAACAAAATTATCTAATTTAAAAAGACCAGTGCTTAAATTGAGATTTTCATTAAAAGTTTTTTTTAATGATACACGATTCAATTATATTTCTTATCAAATAAGAATTACTTGAAACAATTTCTTGGGAATTGTCCCAATCAATACAGTGATTGTAGTCTCTAATGTGAGCAAAAATCCCACTTGAAGATTGGCCAGTACGGACACTATACTTATGCTGGTTCAATCTAAGTTTTAATTCCTTGCCAGTCTGGCCAATGTAACACGTATTACAATTCTTGCAAGGGATAGAGTAGACACACCCCACCGAATTATCCGGTGAATTCTTGATAAGAAGTTCTTTGATTGTATGGTTCTTAAACACAACATTAACATTAAACATCTTAAGGAAACGAGGGAGTTTTACCAAATTAGGATGAAAGGGAAGAACCAAAAGATTCTTTTTATTAAAAGGATCTTTTGGGGAAGAATCAACATAGGACTTCTTGGCCTTATGTTGTGATCTAACTATCACATGATTTGGGTATCTCAAGTTTGATGCTATTTCATAAATCTTTTTTATTTCTTCATCTAAAAATTCAGGACTACAAACTCTAAAAGCTCTAAGAAACATGGAGGTAAAAACTGAGATTTTTGTGTTAAGGTGGTGAGCAGAATAATAGTGAACATATGAAAGAACGTTAGTTGGTTTACGAAAAACATCAAACCTGAAGTACCTTTCTTTTCTGTGAATAGTAACATCTAGAGAGGGTAATTTGTTCTCTTGTTCTTGTTGTTGTTGTTGTCGTTCCCTAGACTGTCTGTCCGAGCAGTCCCGTCTCCCCAAGGAAGGCCACAGCCAAAACTGGGTTTTCCCACAAATCCTTTATAGAGTGTATGTTGTGTTGTTTGCGTGCATGATTGTGTATAATGCAGTCTTCCATTATGTGTTGTATGGTATGGGGTGAAGTGTTACATCCTGGGCAGCTGTTCACAACACGGTCTTGTTCTTGTTTTATTTTATGGTTTGATTTGTACTGATAAGTGCATACAGGACAGTTAGAGCGGTGACAGATGACTCGTGTAGTGCTTTTGTGTCTGGTCTGTGCCATTTGATATTTTCTTTTTGCCCCCTTTTTAATTTTATTTCTTATTTTCGGTGGAGCCATTTGGTGACACTCTGTACTTACTCTGTTATCGATTTCTGGGTATTGTTTAGAATTGGTTTTGTTCCATTTATCATGACATGTGTTACGAGGTTTTTGTCAATTCTTTTCATTTGGTTAACGCTTTACACAAATTTGTAATTACCTTTTGTCATTCGGAATGGGTTTTGATTTGGTTCAACTTTGTACACTCCGGTGGGACCTGTCCCAGAGAACATCGGTACACTATTTAAATGAATCCTTTTGCTTACTATGTATAACCCTGAGGACGAACCCCGGACAGGGTTCGAAACGTTTGTAATAAATTCTGTTACTCTGAGTCCAGTGTTTCGAAATTTTTCCGATGTCATGGCTCCTGGACTCCAGCTCTTTACGAACATATATATATATATATATATATATATATATATATATAATATATATATATATATACATACATATATATATATTTATATATCTAGAAAGAAGGGAACAGATTCTTTTGTATGCAAGTAGAACTCAGTATGACAGCATTTTACATTTATTTTCTTTTTTGTATTTTCCAGTTTTCTATATATGTTTGTTCTTTTATTCTTTACCATTTTGTATTGTTACAGATATATGATTCCTGAAGATGTCCCCTTGAGGACAAAGGTGCAGAGTGGAGGGGGGGTTACTTAACGACTCCCCATGCATACATATGACCACGTTTCTTACCTTTAGTAAAGCAAATCTAGTCTATGTGTACTGGTCTTTCTACTCAGATTTGCATGATCTTTCAGTTCTGAGGCCTTGTAACACACTAGCTATCTAAGGTTTAACAACATACATGCTGTGGAGGTTCACATTCCATATCTGGAGTATAAAACATTTTCCTTTTTTTTTTCTTTATTTATTTATCTATTTTTTTTATTGCCAATACACATGACACCAGCACTTTAATGATATTAATGCAGAAGATTAAAGGGACATTCCATTATATGGATGAAGAGATGATGAATTTTTTTTTATCAAAACCCTAATACATCCAAGTGAATACAGTGTGAATGATATAAGCAAGATTGAGAGAATACAAAGGGCAGATGAACCATATGAAGAAAGACTAAAGATAATGGGTCTGCCAACCTTGAGCGTTAGAAGAGAAAGAGGTGACATGATTACCGACCTATTTATGGACCAAAAGGTCTCTGTCAGCATGCTCTGTCTTTGTAAAGTGACTAAAGTAGATTCATTGCATTGATAGAAGAGATCTGATCAAAGATGGGAGGGCTGATCATGGAAGTAAATTAAGAAAGACCACATGTTGAAAGGATGTGAAAAAATACAGTTATATCATGTGTATGTAGAATAGCTTAGGTGATATAGCCAAGCTCAAACAATACACAAGTTCAAGTCTAAACATGACAATTGGAAATTAGAGATATGGATTAGAAAATTGGGTAAATACATCGAGATTTTTTTTTTCTGAAAATTATTCTGAACAGTGGTTACACATGTTCAAAACTAGTTCCATTAGTAAACAAGTTGATTTGTAAAACCAATGGAAGATATTTCTACTTCGACTGATGCTCAAATACCTCACCATACTTTCAGATCATTTCATGAGCTACAACATTACCTGAAAGTAATCTATAACTTGTGCCTCCAATAGCTTCCCTACACTCAGGGCATCTACTTTCTACCACGGCTCTTCCACAGTCTCCAATACAATAAACATGACCATTGGGACACTTGTACCAATGGCCTTGCCTCAACCCAATGGCTTTTATGATTTCCTGCCTATCCTCCTCAGAAATTCCCAAGCCACCAACATATTTCTCTGCTTCTTTCATTAAATTGACTACAAGTTTTTCAGTTATCTTTTCAAACTTCTTTGTTGGATTCATTGCACTTTCAACTTGTGAAACAAGCCTTACCACATTTGGATTGCTTGTTTTCTCCTTAAGTTTCCAGTAAGATGGAAGCATAGCAATTCTGTGCAATTCACAATTATATTCATCTTGGGTTTGTTCTGTTACTTGCAAAGTCAGAGCCATCAGTCTCTTTATCAAATCATGTAAAAGATTTTTACCTCTAGCCAAATGGGGACATTTTGAAGCTTCTCTAATTATGGTTTGGGCTGAGTGCAAAAATCTCATCCTAGGTATATACAATTCCTTTTTAGATGAACTCAGATCTTTCTGCATATTCTCTAATATCTCTGAAGATTTTTTCAACATATTTGCCTTGAAATGAAGAAGATGAAGTTCTTCATCACTCAAATATTTTTGTTTCTTCTTCACAGCATTGCTATGGCCTAAGTCTCTTAGAAGACTGCCAACTTCTCTCGGATAGCTTCTTTGCAGGTTTGGTTCTGGTGGAAAAGAAAATTATTTTTTGAAATGTTTCCCCAAATGATACAATTCTGCTGGATGAACATATCCTGTAATTTTCCAAGTGTATTTTATGTAATTATATCATTCCCCATTAGAGTCCTTACATGCTTAAGGCCACAAGGCAAAGCTCTCAATCTCACCCGCCTACCCACCCTCCATCACCACTTCTCACATCCACCACCCCTTACTACCTATTTTAGCTATTGGCTTGCAAAATGATTATACAGATTTCAAAATTTGTATTTAATGTCCCTATTGTGAGAGGGTCAAGAAAAATGTTTAATTCTTTGTCAGTTCTACCACAAAATTTGTTGATTGTGGAAAAATATTCAGGGTTTCTTTGATCTTTTTTTATTATCATTATTTTGTCAGACTTGTGGGTTCTAGGCTAGAATTGCCTTCCTTTAAAAGTGCCACCACTGGGTACATGATCCACCCACTCCCATGTGAGGGCCCAGTTCACCATATATTTACGAATTCAAATAACTATTTTTTCCCATCATAGATTTACAATTTCTTTTTTAAGTATTCTTTCCTTTCCATCTACTGTTTGGTTCAAGGGCCCTTGCTGAGAACCTATTATAGCCTATTATTCCTCTATGCCTATAGAAAGAATGGGTCTTCTGTGCTGCATCTGCAAGATGCCCTACTGATCTGGAAGAAATCCACCCATCTTCAATCAACCAGACTATAAGGCAGCATAATTTCCCTACCTCCACAAGGTGGTGTGGACTAGGACCAATATTTGGTCACCACATTAGGCCCAGAAATTCACTCTACCCATCTTGCACCATCACTCCAACTATGTCCCCTCTTTTAATCCTGTTTTTTTCACGAGTAGGTCAATAGCCGACTGCCTGACCTCCTAAATTTCTGCCTAGTAGTTAGACACATAGAAACCAAGAGTAGTATTCACCTAACTGTAGTGTACAGGAATGTAGTCATAGGGTCCTGTTCTCTCCAGCCTATCATTCCTAGCTTTACATTCATGTTTAGTTTCAACTTTTACTACATATTTTCCAATTGTCATACTTAAACTTTAATACATGTATTGTTCTAGTTTGGGTTATATCCCCTTCTGAACTAGCCCAGGTATTTGTGCATCTATATGGAAGATGTATTTATCCACATACTTTAGACTTTTAGTTTTTCTTTATTTGTTCCCATAATCTCTTAAAGCCCTGCCATCTCTAATCAAGATATCACCTCTGTCAATGTAGTCTATCACCTTTATCCACCTGAATACTGTGATCATATTGCCTCTTTGTCTTTGGTCTTTAACAGTGACAGATCCAGTGTTTTTTGTCTCTCTTTATATGGTACATCTGCCAGGCTGGGAAACATTTTGGTTGCTACCCTCTGTTTTCTCCTAAATTTGCTCATATCTTCACTGTGTGGGGACCATACTACTGATGTACCTTCAAGTCTTGGACAGATCAGAGTTTCTATGAAACTTTTCATAATCTCTTCATCCATTTAGTTCAAAGCCACTTGAATCCCCTGTTCAACATACATGTCCCTTTTACCTATGGTTACCTTCACCCCATCCATCATTCTCATAGGTACAAATAACAGAAAGTACAATTACAAGTTAATTGGAAATTTGTTAACTAAAGCACATACATACATATACCAAAGGCTTTTTTCCCCTTACAAGGGAGGTAGCCATTCCATCCCCAACATACTTCACTCCCCTCCACCCTCTTCCCTCCTTCTTATCTTGGCACCTCCTGGATGATGGGTCATCCCTGTATCTTGTCCAATGCACTTGGTCAGAAGCAGTGTCGCAAGACACAGCACATCCACAGCAAGGGCACTTCATTAAATCAGCGACTCCCCCTCTCCATTCCCTCATGCAGAAAAGGAGAAGACAGGGAGAAATCATTTTGGGCTGTGTCAATTTATTTCTCATACATACTCCTTCACCCCCCATCCCCCAAACACTCCCCCTCATGCTTCACAGTATCATCCATACACAACCATTCTCCATTCACCTCATCTTGTGTCCTCTCCCATCCTTCCTCAACAGACATTTCCCTCTTCCCCAATGCCCCTTTTACCTCATCCTAGGTCGCCCCTCTCATGTTCACTCCTCCCACCTCTGCCTTCCACACCTTCTTTACTAGTCTTTCTTCACTCATTCTTTCCATGTCTAAACTATCCCAATACGCTTTCATCAATCCTATCTCCAAACCCCCTTTTTCCTCCTTACCTCCTCATTTCTCACTCTATCCAGCCTAGTAACCCCTATCATACTTCTCAGGCACTCATCTCGAACACATTCAAACTCCTCTCTTATGTTCCATGTTTCTGCCCCGTACAGTAGATAGTTTTAGATACTTGGGTGCAAATGTGGTGGAAAAGGGAGGAGAGGAGGTGGAGGTAGAATGTAGATTGAGAGAAGCAAGTAAATGCCTTGGGGGATTAAAAAGTGTAATGAGAAATATACATTTAGGAATGGATGCTAAGAGGAGATTGTATGAAGGAGTGGTTGTGCTGACAGCACTGTGTGGGGCAGAAACATGGAACATAAGAGAGGAGGAGTTTCAATGTGCTTGACACGAGGTGCCTGAGAAGTATGATAGGAGTTACTATGCTGGACAGAGAAACAAGGTGAGGAGGAGAACAGGGGTGGAAAGGGGGTTGGAAGATAGGGTTAATGAAAGAGTATCAAGATGGTTTGGACACATGAAAAGAATGAGAGAAGAAAGATTAGTAAAAGAGGTGTGGAAGGCAAAGGTAGAAGTGAACATGAGGAGGCAACTAAGGATGAGATGGATGAATGAGGTAAAAGGAGCATTGGGAAAGAGGGGAATGTTTCTTCAGGAAGGATGGTAGAAGACAATATAGGGGTGAAATTGGTGAATGAAGAATGGTTGTATATGGATGATGCTGAATGCTTGAAAAGGAGTGAGTGGGGGATAGGGGGGTGAGGGAGTATGTATGAAAAATAAACTGACACAGCACAAAGGTATTTCTCCCTGTATTCTCCATTTCTGCATGAGGGGATAGAGATGGGGGGGGGGGGGTCACTAATTTAATGAAGCAGCCTTTCTGTGGATGTGCTGTGTCTTGTGACACTGCTTCTGACCCAGGGCAGTGGGCGAGATGCAGGGATGACCTGTCATCCAGGAGGAGCCAAGATGAGGGAGGGAGGGACGGCGATGGATGGAAGTGGAGTATGTGGGGATGGAATGGGTGGGAGTGGATTTTATGCCTTTGTTTTTTTGGCTACCTCCCTTGTAAGGGGAAAAAAGCCTTTGGTATATGAATGTATATATGTATAAGATATACCCCCTCTTATTTCCTTCTCTGAGTCTACGTGACAAACACATAGTGTGCAGTACACAAGTACAACAATCACACATCCTCCTCTTCATGCTAAAACATATCCACCAGCGTGGTTAGCAGAATTGTCACAACCCAAAAAGATGGTTCCATGCCTTAGATAATTATCTACAAATGTTCTGAATACAAACAAAAGGAAAACACTATGATGAAAGAAAAACAACCTCCTGAGGTATGTGAAAAATTGGTGGACCAACAGGTATCACTGGAGAGGTGATTAACACAACCCAGTCAAACTGTAGACCTCAGCTCTGGGAAGATTATCCTTTTTGAGTGTCTGTTTAAGAATCTTAATACGGTATTTACCTAGTTGTAATATACGGGAGGGGAGCTATGCTCGTGGTGACCCGTCTTTCTATCTCTCCGCATCAAGTTTTATCTTAAAATTTTGTATAGTATTAGCGCATACTGTTTTGTTGTCTAATTTGTTCCATGTATTTATCGCTCTGTGTGGGAAACTGTTCCTTTTCAAGTTTTTTCTATAACTATCCTTTTTCAATTTTTTCCGTGTCCTCTTGTTTTACTGTTGTCCCACACTAATAGGTCGTTCCTGTCTAAAACTTCCATTCCTTTCATTATTCTGTAGATAGTTAGCAAATCTCCTCTTTCTCTTCTTTGTTCCAGAGTTGGTAGGTTCAATTTGGATAGTCTTTGCTCATATATTAGTATCACTCATAATGATACAGAATTTTTGTGTCCTGAAAGAGGGGTGCACATAATGCCTGGATTTTCGTACATATTGTATGGTTTGTAATAATATTTATGCAAGACATCCAGGGTTAAGCTCAGTGGGTCAAATTCCAAATAACCATTAATCATAAGGTTAGCCCCCTTTTTTTTTCCTTCTCCGAGCCTATGAGACAAATATGTAGTGCATAGTTAACAAGTAATCCACACCTCCTCTTCATGCCAAAACATACCCACCAGCATGGGTAGCAGAATTGTCCAAACCCAAGACTGTTCCACGCCTTAGATTATCTACAAATATTCCTCATACAAATAAAAGGAAGAGAAGATTATGCAGGTTCCATGACATAGGTTCTATATGCACCCCCAGCATATCCCAAATAGGCAAGGTCTAGCTAGATAGGAAAATGGAAAGAGGTTTAGTAGTGGGAAGCCACAGATGTGGGTCGATGGCTCAGAAGCATCACCCTCGGGGTTGGTCACCACTTAACTTAGGACATTCATTTTTGACAGGTCAGTAACTTTTCATCTCTCTTCCCACTCCCCCCCCCCCCATATGTTGAAATATTGGAAGTGAAACAAGAGTAGCTTGGGTAATCGCAATTACTATCAGTCCTTGTCCAACACTTCTTCACCATGCAGATATTTCACATTTGCACAAATAGGTAAAATACCCCACCATTTGTTGAACACAACCATGACTCATAGTACAATTTGAATTACCTGCCAGGTCGTGTTGTATGCCAGCGTCTTGAGAGGGTCTGGGAACCTAACATTTTTCCCATTAGATCTGTTATTCGCCTAACACAAATTTCATCCTGAATGACAGCTAAGGAACCTAATACTTAAATTTGGCAAGGTCTGACTATATATATATTACTATTATTAGAAATGTGTGTAGAAAAATGAAGGACGTAGGATATTCAGATCTGACAGAATGGGTTAACCAACTCCCTGAACACAGGTAAACCAACTACCTGAACAAAGTCACCAATCCAAGGCATCCAGAAATCATCAGGTTATATTAGAGTACTGGGACTAGTGCTAGGGGAATAAATGCAGTGGGGTCAATACTACTCACTGTATGCTGAAGATTGAAAATTAGATGTATGAATGAGGTTGCGCCTTACGGCACCCATCCATACTAGGGAAGCCCTTAGTTCTATTGTGTTAACAGTGTTCCATGATTGTTATTTTATATATTTTATTGTGGGGGGGGGGAGGGTATACAGCCAGCAGATTTCCCAAGTGGGTAACCTATACACCTTATCCAAAGATTTGAGTCAGATGACTTTTCCCATATATCTTAATCCATGTCATGCTATCATAATAATTTCTTTTTGTTGGTTATAATTATAATGAGATGGATGGATGGGGTGAAGGGGGCTTTGGGGAAGAGGGGAAAGTCTGTTGAGGAAGGACGGAAGAGCACAGAAGACAGGGGTGAATGGAGAATGGTCGTATATGAAAGATGTTGTTATGCATGAGGTGGAATGGATGGGGGGTGAGGTGTGAGCAAAATTTTGACGCAGCCTGAAGGGATTTCTCCCCGTCTTCTCCTTTATATGGGGGGATGGAGAGGGGGGGGTCGCCGATTTATGAAGCGGCCTTGCTGTGGATGTGCTGTGTCTTGCGACACTGCTTCTGACCCAGGGCAGTGGACAAGGTGCAGGGATGACCCGTCATCTAGGAGGTGCTAAGATGGGAGGGAGGGTGGAGGGGTGTGGAGTGTTTTCAGGGATGGAATGGGTGGGAATGATTTTATACCTTTTCCTTTTTGGCTACCTCCCTAGTAAGGGGGGAAAAGCCTTGGTATATGTACGTATGTATGTATAATTATACTCACATGTACTAGATAAGGAACACAAAGTTATAGTAACATATAATAAAGAAATCTGATTAACTGTCGTCTGTATAAAATCCCACCATTACATCTGGGGTGTGCAATGTTACTGATGATTTCTGGGGAGATGCTTCCATTCTGGTATTTTCAAGCCATTGTTCCGTTATGTTCAAATAGGCTTAGATGTACTTTGCTGCTAGTTTGTATTGTACAGTTATTATTGTCAAGTCATCTGCACATGAGAGAGCATTGATGTTTAGTTTTGGTTCTGAAGTTGGGAGTTCATTCATGAAGAGATTAAAAGATATACGTGAAAGAAATGTACCGAGGGACTACATTGTAAAGTTTTTTGTGTTCATGAGATTTGGTTGTTTCGAGTTATTCAGTAATTTCTTTCTGTGGAATTAAGTTACTACTACTTATGAATGTCTATCCCAATCTTTTTGGATAGTATGCATCTAGGGACTTTGTCAGCCTTGTTTATATCTATGGCTACCATATTGTTGGGTAGGGAGCATCAATGAATAGGAGGCACTGCCTAGGAATCAAACCTGGGACCTCCCACTGTCCAGGAAGGCATGCTTTGATTACACCATGGTCACCTCTAGTGAACATTTGCAGATCACCTTTTCCTGGGCCTCTGGCAGTCCAGGAATGTGCACTGCTATGGGATCCTACTCACTGTGCCATATTGAGTAGGGAGCATCACTGAAAAGCTGGCCCTGCCAGAGAATTAAACCAGGGACATCCAACTGTCCAGACAGATGTGCTTACCAATTACACCATGGTTGCCCCTAGTGAACACTCACACACATATGCTCTTTTTGGTGGAATTTTTGTTTGAATCCTTTCAGCACTTGTGCAACAATGACAAAAAGTGAGACAGTGCATAATAACCCAGAACAACCAGATTTCTTGCACAAAGACTGCAATGAAGCCCTACAGGGCATCATAATTTCACATATGCTATTCAATCTTTTCACAAGAACTTTAAACCCCAGAACTTAAAATATTTAAAATCAAAGTACTCTTTTATCTAGATTCTGCATTCCTTTCAACCTGGGCAGTATGGTGGGAGACATATATGACTATTAATCCATGAGGCATTTAGAGGGGCAACAAATGGTTATGAAGTAATTGTAGCTTTGACATCTTTTTCAGATAATGGCTGATCAGCAAGGGAAGGGTGAGCTTTAGTACCACTTTTATTACTAGCCATTTCAGAAATGACCATTTAGAATTAAATGACTTAATTGAATAATAATAAGAATACGTATACCAAGGGTTTATTCCCATTACCATGGAAGTAGCCAAAGTCAAGGCATAATTATACTCCCATTCACCACCCCTCTCTCCCTCTCATCTTGGCTCCTCATGGATGACAGGTCATCCCCACATCTGCTCATTTGATAAAAAAGGAATAAATAAAATAAACAAATACTTACCTTTCAAAATATCTTCAATCTCTTTCCTTTTGATGATTAATTTCATTGAAAAGTGCTTGGACTTGACGGCTCTTATATCCCTGTATGTAGTAAGAATTATTTCCTGGTATCTTCGGTTGTTGTAAATTGGGTGGTGGCAGCGTGGACACGTCTTAACTCCAATTTCCTCTTTCTTCTGCTCCAACCAGAATTCAAGACCTTCAACTTCTATTGCATGACCACAATCCTCCAGTAGAACAAACCTATAAATCAGTAGATCATTCTTTATCACTACAAATGCATACCAGAGATGTACTCTTGGGTGTTGAGGGGCAGGGAGGTTCTGCCCCCATTGAATTTTTCAATTCTTTAACTTCCACATTTTCTGGTAACTACCCCCCACCAAAAAAATGTGGAAGTTAAACAATTGAAAAATCACAGAGGGGCAGTTGCACCCCCCAGTCCCCCCTAAGGGTATGGCCCTGTATACATATGGTTTCGACATATTGTATGCAACCCATGTACATGCACATTTATATTATGAAAAAAGGATGGAATGAAGCAGAGTACAGCAAAATTAACAAAATACATAGATGAGCATCTGGAATGGTTTATTAAGTTGTAATACAATTCTAATGGGCAATTTTAATTGTAAAGATGCAATATGGGAGGAATGGTAGGGAGGGAAATGAAGAATCCTAGGTCAACATATTACAAAAAAAATTGCAATATATAATAAAATGATCCAGGGGGGAAGGAACCAAAAAAAAATTATATAGAGGCAAAGATACACCTACAACACTAACTGAATTACCAGTGTCCAATGAGGAGTGATCACATGGTTCTTGTATTTGTTCTGAAAGTATGGAAGATGAACAAAAAAGGAAATATGTAAAAGAGATAAAACTTTGCAAAAGCAAATTTTTCTAAACTAAAGAATACTTTTAAATACAATACTCGACAAGAAAGTACGGATGGGGCCGCCACTGTTTGTAATTCTTTGTCCAAAATGGAAAGACCTTAGCAGGGGGGGTAAATGATATGGACAAGGAAGTGCGAACAGACATGTGGGCGGAGCTAAGGGTAGGGTTTATGACGCATGCTATCAATCATCCCTCAGTTGCCTTTTAGCCTTCGTGAGTGTACTGGTGACGCCACCTAGGCGGTCAGTGTTTTTTGCAGACAGAGGTGCTTTCTAGTTTAATATGGGCAAGAACAAGTATTTATCACAAGAGACAATAACCCAGATCATAGCTTTACATAAATCTGGTCACCAAACAAAGGAAATAATAGAGCAGGTTGGGGTTGGTAAGACATCTGTGTGCAAGCGGGTTGCCATTTTCAAAGAAGGAAGGTGGCTGCGACACACCCGGTTAAAAACCAAGGAAAAAGTACCCCAAAAAGACATCCCCTCGTGCTACTAATGTTATCAAGAGACAGAGCATAATCCACGTGTTACCACTAGAAAAATAAAAGAAAGTAACCCAGGACTCTTTGGGGAGGTTAGTGTGCGAACAGTTAGCCACCGCATTCACGACCTTGGGTACAGAAGCCACCGCCCGGTGAAGAAGCCTCTTCTCACTCTTAACCAGAGGCGCTGCAGGTTCAAGTTTTGCAAGAAATATCTTCAATGGGATGATGACAAGTGGCTGGATATTCTCTGGACTGATGAGTCCACCTTTACTGTGACTGGCAATGGAAGCGTGTATCGACGTGCAGGTAGCAACCCTCTTGACCCCCAGTATGTTCAACAAACAGTGAAACACCCTAATTCTCTCATGGTATGGGGAAGTTTTAGTGGAAGAGGACTTGGGAGCGATGTTGTACTACCGAAAAATGTAAAAGTGAACCAATATGTTTATTATGAACTCTTAAATGACCACCTGGCGGATTCTTTTAATAGCTCAGGTGCCAACATCTTTCAAGAAGATCACGCCTCAGCCCACACTGCTCGTAGTGTTACTCAGTGGCTTAAAGACTGTCATAAACTTTACATAGCAGACTAGCCAGGCAATAGTCCTGACATGAACCCAATAGAAAACCTGTGGAACCACATTAAACAAGACCTGCAGGGTAAAGACTCGAGCTCTGTGCCCAAGCTCGAGGCAGCCATTCACCAATCCTGGGCTAGTATAACCCCTGCACATCTTGCCAAGTACGCCACTTCCATTCCAATCCGCCTTCGTGAGATTATTGCACGTAAAGGCCACCCATCAAAGTATTAGAGGTATGAAGTGAGCTTTTGTTTATTGATTTATGATTCATTCATTCTCCTCATCACTCATTCTCGCTAACCATTCATACTTCCTTGTCGAGCACTGTACATTGGAAGTTTTATATAATTAAAGAAATAGAGATTTAGAATGTACCAAAGATGAATGGGAAAGTGTGTGTGTATTTACCTAACATACTCAAGTCCTGTCTATTACTCTCAAATTTATGTGTGTATTTACCTAACATACTCATGTCCTGTCTATTACTCTCAAATTTACCTATCTTCAAATTCATGCATGGCTCTAACTTTGGCTATGTTGTTATTTACCAATCATACAAGATTTCAATTTATGAACAGTTCCAGCTAAAATTGATTATTTTTTTCTGAGCTATTCTTGGTAGTTATACATCTGTATTTCTGCACACCTTTTTGCAATTATCTTAATTTTTCTCACAATAGGCCCTCCAATCCAAAACCAAGAGATATCTTTTGTCAATGTTGTCCCCTTGAGCAACCTGGGATGACAGGTTCAATACTTCTTGTGCATATTTTGCACTTCCTTGTCTAAATAAAAACTAAACTATACCACTCACCTTGCATCTTCATCACTTTCATTGCCTAAGAGAATGAATTCTTCAAGATCCTCTTGATTACATACTCGGCACTGTGGAGGGCAAGGGTCACCACAAAATCCAATACAATCATGTCCACAAGGGAGTTTCTTCTTGCAATTCTTTTTGCATGGCTTACGGGAACATGCCTCACCACATTTGTTACTGCAACTGTGATGGGCACATTTCCAATTACAAGATTCCTGAAAAAGTAAAGTAAACATACATGTAAACGAATAAATCATATCCCTCTGGTCCCTCTTGCAGAAGATCTGCAGCTTTCAAGTAAATGGTAATGTCTCCTGGGTGGTATAGTTGATTTACGTGGAAATTGGATTATGTTGGAGGAATGAGAGGCAAACTATTAGAATGGATTAGAGATTTTTTGAAGGAAATATTGATGAGGACAGCAGTAAAGGACAAGATGCTGAGCTAAAGACCAGTAACATAAGGTTCAGTGCTTGTACCAATAATGTTTCTTGTCTATGTCAATGACATGATAGAAGGAACAACAAGCTATGCTAACATGTTTGCAGATGATGCAATAATCATGAGAAGAGTGAAAAATGAGGAAAGTAGAATACTGCAAGAACTAGATACTATTTTTTACTGCAAGAAGATCTAGATCAGGGGTGGGGAACCTTTTTGTGCATGAAAACCACCTTACAATTCATTGTCCCACATAGAGGCCGCACTGATTTTTTTTTTTTTTTTTTTTATCCCTTTTTAGGGGACAGTGTAAGTTTTCCATGCCCCTCCCCAAAAATTCTGTTTAAATTTTTTTTTTTTAATGTTAGAAATATACACACATATAAAAAATTTAAATTACTTTTACCCATTTTTTTAAATTTCAAAGTGAGTGCAGAAGTTACACTTGACCTTTTTTTTCTAATTATACCCTTTTTATGAATCTAAATTCAAAGCAATTTAGAAATGCAAAAAATGCTTATAGATATTTAAAGAGACAAAAATACTAAGCAAAAAAAATTGCATAAAATGTAATTATGAAATGAAGATTCAAAATCTTAAAAAAAAACAAAAGCTGGTCATGTTTTAAGATGCAGAAATAAAAATTGCGAAAATTATTTAACATCCCCATTTTACACTTTAATAAAGGGTTTTAAAATTCCAATTAATATTCAACTAAGATTAAATTATTGCTTTATTTTAAACGACACGGTGGAAAGAACGGAAAGGGAAACAATGCTTTCAAAGAAAACAATTATGTATAATAAAAAGTTGAGGAACTCTTCGTGAATTTTATGTGAAGTCACTCACTCACACTAGGGTGGCATAGGTGACAAGGAAATATTGCCTTTGCATGTTGCATGCTTTAAGTTAAAATTTATTGGGTTCAGAGAAAAATCATTCCAATTTCTGGGAGTGACATCACTGAACACGGTTAACTTTGCTTTCATCTATGTGTGTGGTACAGGTACTCCTCGTTTAACGACCTACTCGGTTAATGACAACTCGGAGTAACGATGGGCTTTATGACAGACCAATATTCGTTTAACGTAAATCTCCCGAAGTTACGATGTCGTGTACGATAATTAAGTTGGCTGAGGCAAATTTGTATGATGTTATAAATGAACTTGTATGGTGGATATTAGCTGTGAGGTAAAGTGTTCTGAAGCTTAGGTCTACATTACCATCCTGCAAGCTGGAAAAACTACCTGGGGTACAATATATACCGGTAGTGGTAAATTTTTAGTTTTGACCAAGGGTGCAATATAGCAATAGAAAATTAATTATTAATTTTGTAAATTATAATGTATCAACGTAATATGCAATTTTGTGAGCGGAAATAAAAAAAAAAGGTGCTAAAACAAATTTCGTAAGTAACGAAGTCATGTCGGACGAATGGTACACCATGTTTGTTATGATAGATGCCGATGTCAAGGAAATGAAAGGATGATAAATTCGCCTAACCTAAACTAAACTAACCTAACCTGTGTTTGATAAATCATTACCTGCAAATTAAATGTCATCCGGCTCGTCCTCGTTGTCGTCGTCGTGAGAGACGTTGGCAGACTACAAGATGGCATCCCGATCCTATGCTACCAACTTCGTTCATTAGCATATTTTCTTGTAGCATGGTATTTTTTACTTTCATTTCTGCCCACAAATCATATTACGTTGATACATTTTAATTCACAAAATTAATAATTAATTTTCTATTGCTATATTGCGCCCCTGGTCGAAACTAAAAAAACGCCCCGGTATTCAATATGGAATGTCAGCATACGTGGATTTGGTCATATACGGTAATTTCGGGAACATAACCACCGTAAATAAACACTAAATAAAGCTTTAATGTACTGTATAAAAGAGGGAAATACATGAAAATAAAGATACATGTATTGCTGGACATTGTACATACAGTACATGTACGTATATGTATACACTTTTGCTTAACGACCAATTCGGTTAACGACGGCGCACTGGTCCCAATTGTCGTCGTTAAACGAGGAGTACCTGTATATATTATAAGTTTCAGGTGTATAATATTTCAGACCTAAAAAATATTCAAGGTCTTTTAAAAAAAAATATGTACTGTATATCAAAGGCCGCAGGTTCCCACCTCTGATCTAGATACTATTTTTCATAGAGCCAAGAATGGGAAATGAAGCTCAATACAAAGAATGCAAAGTACTGGAAATGGACAATAGCAACATAAGGCCATCCTTTAACTATTCCTTGGGAAGCAAACCCATTATAAAAGCAAAAGAGGAGGAAGACTTGGGGGTGTTGATAAAGATAACCTGTCCCTTGACAGACATATCAGCAGGATTGTGGAAAAGACATATGGACTACTGCAGAAGATTAAAAGCGGCATTCCTTTACATGGATGAAAAGATTATGAAAATACTCGTCATAACCCCAGTACGTCCAACAAATATGCATCAATAGTATGATCCCCACACAGACTGAAGGATATAAGCAAGATCGTGAGAATACAAAGGACAGCAAACAAACTGGTCTCCAGCCTGGCAGATAAACCATTTGTGGAAAGACTAAAGCCACTGGGTCTGCCAACTTAAGATCGAAGAGAAAGAGGCGACATGATTATAGTATTCAAATTACTAAAGGGAGATTACATTGATAGAAGAGATCTCCTGATTAAAGATGCGAGGGCTTTAAGAGGTCTCACTCTGTGTAAGAAACTATTCTTTTTCAGATTAGTAAAAGAGGTGAGGCAGTGGTGGAGGGAGCAAACTTGAGGAAATGACCAAGGATGAGATGAGATGTATGGGGTGAAGTGGGTATTGAGTAAGAGGGAAATATCTGTTGAGTAAGGAAGTGAGAGGTCAGGAGATAAGGATAAATGGAGAGTGACTGGGTATAAATGATACTGTTGTACATGGAAGGGTGGGGCAGAGGATAGGGGGTAGGGGGTGTTTATGGAGAGAAGGGGTCACTGAATAAGTGAAGTGGTCTTGCTGTGGATGTATGGTGTCTTGCTATATTGATTACGGTATATAAATTTTTGTAGTTGTACATGAGTTACCCCCAGATTCTGTGAACTTGTCTGATCACATTTTCTGTGTTTATTATTACTCAGAGTAAAAGAGAATGAGTAACACAGGAGTGACTTAACATTTTATAATGCAAGTAGTGTGATGCATTGCTCATATGGCAGCCGATGCTGTGCACAAGAATTTGACTCGTACTGAAGTGGTTAAGGAGATAAGATGAGACAAAGGAATGGGTTGTGGGAATAGAAAGGGTGGGAGTAGGTAGTCTTTGACTTGGCTACCTCCCTTATATGGGAGAAAAGCTCTTGGTATATAGATGTTGTTTATTTCTTTATCCAGGTAGTATTGGCTTATTTAAAAATATTCTAGCTCTTTTTCTATATTCTGTGTATTCTTACCACTTTGCTTTTTGGTACTTTATAAACATTCTCTTAACCATGGGTTGTGTTTTATCTTCTAGTTCTATAGTATTCTTAATTGGGAAGTGATCAGATGAAAAATCTTGAATGATATCTGTTGTAGTTGTTGTCGTTCCCTAAACTGTCTGTCCGAGCAGTCCCGTCTCCCCAAGGAATGCCACAGCCGAAACTGGGTTTTCCCACAAATCCTTTATAGAATGTATGTTGTGTTGTTTGCGTGCATGATTGTGTATAATGCAGTCTTCCATTATTGTTGTATGGTATGGGGTGAAGTGTTACATCCTGGGCAGCTGTTCACAATGTGTCGTGGGACCACCCAACAACCCCAAGAGTTGGGGGTCAAATGGCGGCAACCAGCCCTGGCCACCGGCTCTACGCAGGTGGCACCGATCCGCAAGAGGAGCTACGACTGCCTTGGGGAGTAACACAATCCTTTCTGTTGTAGTTGTCAAGTGGGGTTGTTGCTGGATCTATAACGTTCAGGTTGGGAAGTTCTGTCTTTTTTTTTCTACTGTGTGTTAAGCAAGATTGGATAATATGTATTTGGATTACCTGCTAGTATGAGGTTTGTTATTGAACTGAATGGTTGGAGTTTTGGATTAAAGCCCTGAGGGGTTGATGAAATTGGTGAGATATATGTTTGTGACAGTGTAGGTCATTTTCTTTATTTGTTTGGATTATGATCATTTCTGTTATGGTGTCTGCAAATGATTGTCTGGAATCTTCTTAATTGTTGGAGAAGGGTATGATGTTGTGTACTAGTGTTACGAGTTCACCTTTGTGTCTTGTAGTTTTTTTTATTGTTGTGTAGTGAGTGATGAGGGTCTTGTTATTTGTGGTGTCAATTTTGTTTCTTAGTATTTACCTAGTTGTAATATACGGGAGGGGAGCTATGCTCATGGTGACCCGTCTTTGTATCTCTCCGCATCAAGTTTTATCTTAAAATCTTGTATAGTGTTTGCACATACTGTTTTGTTGTCTAATTTGTTCCATGTATTAATCGCTCTGTGTGGGAAACTGTTCCTTTTCAAGTTTTTTCTATAACTATCTTTTTTCAGTTTTTTTCCGTGTCCTCTCGTTTTACTGTTGTCCCACACATTATATGTATTCTGTGTTCATGTAGTAAGTGGAGAAATTTTGAGTGTTTGTTAGCAAGTCCATTTACATTTTTCTGTAGTATTTTTAGGCTGTATTTATGTGTTGAGTGTTGTCTTGTGTTAGTTAGTTCCAGTTCTTTATACAGGCTTTGTTGATCAGTGTTGTACATGTTAGGTGGAACTAATAGTGCCATGCATTGCATTTGATGGATGTGTGCATGGTTTACAGTTTTAGAGCATGTAGGGCAAGTGTAAGGGACTGGTTTGGTTTCTATGTTGCTGGCTAATAGAAATGGGAAGGTTGATGCCTGTACATTGACCTTCTTGTGTGAAAAAATAGCAAGTATAAGGGATTGGTTTGGTTTCCATGTCGCTGGCTAGTTGAAATGAGAAGGTTGATGCCTGTACATTGACCTTCTTGTGTGAAAAAAATAGGAATATTGGAAAGGGAATTGGGGAGTTGTGTTTAAAAGTGTAAGAAGAAGTCTCTGGCTCAATCTAAAGATCAGGTGTCAGCCCTCTCCTTGAGAATGTGGGGAGTGTTATATCCATTTGATGTCTGCAGTGGGGAGGGGGTAATTATATAGTAATTATGGAAAATATATCCTAAAGCTATGCAATTTAGATCAACCAATGATAAACAAATCTGAACTTACTTTACAAGGTGCACAGGGAATTCCACACTTTTTACAGCACTTGCTGTGGTCACACTTCCATGGGCACATCGCTTGACATGGTGGACATACTTTACTACACTTTTCCTTGCATCTGTAAAAAGTGTACATTTGGATATTTAACATAAATGTGTCAGTAATGGATGCATTCCATGCAATCACTGTATAAGTACAGCTTAATCCCACTAGTCATTGACTTGATGTAGGGATTCACACATTTGCTGAAACTTCATGGTACCATCAGACATTTGTGCTTGTTGATGTGTCACTAAGCAGATTACACAATGGTGACTTATTCTACTGCCCAGATGTAGTGCCAGTCTGATTCATGCCACACACCCATTCAAAGTTTTCTCATTGCCTCTATTCACTTATTCATGAGCTTATTTGTGAAACTTTTGTGTATTGTGCGATTTCCAATTAAGTAACAGTTATGTACAAGAAAGTCCTATGACCCATTTTGTGCAAGGATTGTTATAATTGTGTTTAAGAATTCTGTCACATTCATGGTCTTTTATCTGTCCTCAAGCAGGCTGTGCGGTGGTGACTTATTCTTGCCTGTGCCTTGGTGTAGCATTAGTATTTGTGTTACCCACCCACCTGGAGTACCCACCATTCTCAGTATTCTCAAAGCACCTATTTACTGTTATTTGTGACCAGATTCATGAAACTTTTATGCAATATATAATTTCGCCCACTGCCCTGGGTCAGAAGTAGTGTCACAAGACACAGCACATCAACAGCAAGGCAGCTTCATTAAATCGGCAACCCCTCCCTCCATCCTTTTCATGCATCACAGCATCATCTATACACAACCATTCTCCATTCACCCCCTTTTTCTGTCTTCTTCCCTCCTTCCTCAACAGACATTCCCCTCTTTCCCAATGCCCCATTTACCCCATCCATCCATCTCATCCTTGGTTGCTCCCTCATGTTCACTCCTACCACCTCTGCCTCCCACACCTTTTTTACTAATCTTTCTTCACTCATTTTTTCCATGTGTCCAAACCACCCCAATACTCTTTCATCAACCTTACCTCCCAACTCCCTTTCTATCCCTGTTCTCCTCCTCACCTCTTCGTTTCTCACTCTATCCAGCCTAATAATCCCTATCATACTTTTCAGGCACCTCATCTCAAACACATTCAAACTCCTCCTCTCTTCTTCTCTATGTTACACGTTTATGCCCCATATAGTGCCATCAGCACAATCACTCCTTCATTTGATCTCCTTTTAGTATCCATTCCCAAATGTCTATTTCTTACACTTTTTAATCCCCCAAGGAATTTGGCCTTGTCTGGGGCCCATCAAATAGGCCCAATGTGACCAGAGTCAGCGAGCCAGACCCCAGAGAATTTGCCCAATATGGTCTGAGTCAGTCAAATTCTACTGCAAGTCACAAAGTCCCCAACTCACTTGTGATGATACCCAAATCTTTAACTTGAGTTTCGAGGCTGGAACCCATAACCTGTCATGAGGTGCTGATCAATGAATAGCCAGTAGTTCTATGGTATGAATGGTGGGTGGCGCGTACTCATAAATACCACGGTTCATACAAATACAAAGTAGTACATAACATGACATATACATAATTTATGTACCACTACTACTGACATATGTACAATACAAGGATGTAAATAATCACCAAGTGAACAAGTTAATGGGAATGATGACTAGATTCACCCAATTCAGTGACAGGAGTCATTTAATTTGAATGAGTGACTCATTAATCTTCCATCACTAACCACCATTGTGTTGTGTTCCCCCAGCCAGTCCTCCCAACTTTACCAATTTCTCCCATTAATATCTTTGATACGATGACACTTATATAGGCGTCATGAGGTGCAAGTGGGTACCCAAGGATACTGGCATCAGCGTCTTGATTATATATTTTTTTTGTAGTAGTACATGCGTTACCCAAAATTCTGTGAACTGGTTTGATCTCGTTTTGTGTTTATTATTACTCAAGAGTAAATGAGAAGAGTAATACAGCAGTGACTTTATATTTCATAATGCGAGTAGTGTGCTGTAGCATATAGCCAATGCTGCATGTGATAATTTGACTTTTACTTGAGTAGTTAAATGTTGAAAAACGTTAATGTAAATTCATAATTGTAGTCTCCCATCTTTTATCTTTACAATTCAGTAAAGAAAATGTGGTGTCACAATTTAAAATCTCACACAATTTGTTTCTCAAGTTAGCAATACACAAATTCTGTCAAAACACCCTTTAGAAATTCAGGTTTTCCAAGGCATTTCAGTTCTTGGATGTTTTATGGAATTCAAATTATTTCAGCAAATTTTTAATAGTCTCCGTCTTTTATAGGAAAACAGTTATTCACTATCAGTGTTACAGCCAGGCCACTCCTTTGTCAACTGAATGTAAAAACTATCATTCACTCTTAATAATTGTGTTACATAACTTATGTTTTGCATGCAAAGTAATAATGTACTTTCAGAATATCTTTACTTTCAGAAGGTCCAAACTCCCTTCACTTCTGAAATTAGACTTTTACTGTAATCAAATTGAGATAGCTTTTTAATAAAATGTAAATTATTGATGATAAAGATCTCTTTGACTCAACAAATGTAGCTCACTTTAAAAATATGTAGTGTCAAATGTTGGATACATTTTACTTGGTCTCCTATCTCATCACAAGGCCTGTTAGTGTCATTTTTCTTGGAAACTCTGGCACAGATAATTCCCAACTTTGAGATAACACCTCTACACCATTCTATTGTATGCAATTTAGGGCTACTATGTTGTACATTTACATAATCTCCAAGAACTGGAGAGGAACTTACACGTGTCCACACACAAGCTGCCTTTCACAAGGTTCACCACATGGCATGTGTAGCCGCCCATTCAAACATTGGCCACACATCCCACTGCAAATATGGCTACAATCTAGGATTTGACCACAAGGTTCCAGGCAGTATGCCCAAGCTTCTTCATCTGCAACTGAAATGAAAGGAATTCAATTTACAAGATAGCACCATAAAAAAAAAAACAAAAAAAAAAAAAAAACATACAGACACTGGCTTCTTCACCCTTTCCAAGGAGGTAGTCAAAGTTAAATGCACAATTCCACTCCTACCCATTCTCTTATCCATCATTCTTTCTTGGCTCCTTATGGATGACCATCCCTGCAATTAACCCATTGCCCTGGGTCAGAAGCACTTCAGTAATACACAGCACATTCACAGCAAGGCCACTTCTTGTAATCATGGACCCCTTCTCCATCCTCTCATGCAGAAACATTGAATGAATAAATAAATACAATAATCTCTTGCTGAATACCCACAGCTTCTACAGTTTGAATCTGTGGCTTGGCCTATAATACAAGAATGGTTAGCAAGAAACTTTTTGATAAAGAATCTGTTACCGGATTGGCCAAATTTCTCAAAATATTCCTAAAGAATATATGAGGGTACCAATTTGCAATACAATACATAAAATACACATACTGAGGGCTTTTTCTCCCTTACAAGGAATTAAGGTAGCAAAAGTCAAAAGGCAATCTATTCCCACCCATTTCATCCCAACCCACTCCACTCCATTCACCACCGTTTCCTCCCTTTTTTTCTTGGCTCCTCCTAGATGATGGGTCATCCCTACATCTTGCCAACTGTCCTGGGTCAGAAGAAATGCACCAAGACACAGTACATCCACAGCAAGGCAGTTTCATTTAATCAGTGACCCCGCCTCTCTGTCCTCTCATACAGAAAAAGAGATAAGGAGATATCCCTTCAGGCTGTGTCAAAAAACTCACACATAACCACTCCCTAATCCCCCCATCCCCCACCCCCTTCCATGCATCACAGTTTCATCCATACACAACCATTCTCCACTTACCCCTTTCTTCTCTTATTTTTCCTCAACAGACATTCCCCTCTTGCTCAATACTTCTTTTACCCCATCCATCCACCTCACCCCACCCTCAATGGGTGGGAGTGGATTATGCCTTTGAATTTGGCTACCTCCCTTGTATGGGGGAAAAAGCCCCTGATATATTATGTTACCCATCTCACCCTCAGTCACCCCCCCTCCCACCATGTTAACTATCCACCTCTGCCTTCTACACTTTTTACTAATCTTTCTTCACTCATTCTTTCCATATGTCCAATCCATTCTAATACACTTTCATCAATCCTATCTCCCAGCTCCTTTTCCCCACCAACTCTTTTCTTCACCTCTTAGTTTCTTGCTCTATCCAGTCTAGTATCTAGTAACTCCTACCATACCCCTTCATACAATTTCCTCTTAGTATCCACTCCTAACACAGTATATGAATAATAGCAGCAAAGAACAGTGAACCTACTTGAATAAACTAGAAAAAGGGTTAGAATATAAATAATTGAAAGCCTAGCCTTAAAAATCCAGTGATGAAGCTCACACTGGACAACCATGGAAAAAAAATTAATAACACTAATTGGACCTTTCTATTGTTTTCTCTTGCAGAAGACCTGTGGCCTTCAGGTAACAAGTGACAACACCGCCATATTACTTTCAACCACTTGTCAAGTACCTACCAACAAAATTCAACAAGAATGCAACTTGAATCCATTGCAAGTACTGTCTTTAGATAATACATACATATTCCAGAAGCTTTTTTCCCCCTTACAAGGGAAGTAGAAAAAAAAAACAAAGGTATAGAAACCACTCCCAACCATTCCATCCCTATCACACTCCACTCCCCTCCACCCTCTTTCCTCTCTCTTATCTTGGCACCTCCTGGATGATGGGTCATCCCTACATCTTGTCCACTGCCGTGGGTCAGAAGCAGTGTCACACGGCACAGCACATCCACAGCAAGGCCGCTTCATTAAATCGGCGACCCCCTCTCCGTCCCCTCATGTAGAAAAAGAGAAGATGGGGAGAAATCCCTTCGGGCTGCATCAAATTTTTCTCACACATACTCCCTCACCCCCAATCCCCCACCCATTCCACCTCATGGATCACATCATCCATATACAACCATTCTCCATTCACTCCTGTCTTCTGTCCTCTCCCATCCTTACTCAACAGACATTCTCCTCTTTCCCATAGCTCCTTTTACCCCATCCATCCATCTCATCCTAGGTTGCCCCCTCATGTTCATTCCTTCCATGCCTCTTTTACTAGTCTTTCTTCACTCATTCTTTCCATGTGTCCAAACCACCCCAATACTCTTTCTTCCACCTATCTCCCAACTCCCTTTCCACCCCTATTCTTCTCCTCACCTCCTCATTTCTCACTCTATCCAGCCTAGTAACCCCTATCATACTTCTCAGACACCTCATCTCAAACACATTCAAATTCCTCTCTTCCTCTTATGTTCCATGTTTCTGCCCCATACAGTGCTTTGGATAATAAAAACATTAATAACTATCTTCTAGTAACTCATTAGAACCACCCAACTATGCCTTCACAGAGTGGTTCCCAACAATCAGCAAGATGTGCATAAAATGTACAAATATTACAGAATGGAGCAATTAACACGCATACCAAAATCCACTCCAGCTGGACATTTGCATACAGAAACCAATATCCTCCCCATAGAATGCCATATAAAAATAATGGAACACAATTTTATGCCAGAACCCTTTGTGCCACACACCCATCATACTCTCTCAAGCACCAGTTGAATGCAACAAGAAGCTACATGAATCGAATAATGAACCTCAATGTCAGAAAATCACACAGTCTAGGTGGAATGGCAAATTGAATACTAAAGGAATGTAAAGAAGAACTAGTAGACAAAATATACAACATAATATGTTGCTCACTCAAAGAAGGAAAAATGCCACAAGACTGGAGAAATGCTGATATTGTGCCAATTCTACAAAGGAAATAAAGAAGACCCAACAAATTACAGACCAGTTTCCCTTAAAGCACAGTAGCAAAAATCTGCAAAGTTATAAAAAAGTAGTGATAAGACATCTGGAGGAGAATAATATACTAAATCCAAGACAATTTGGATTGAGACAGGGAAGATCGTGCAAAAAAATTTGATCTGCTTTTATTCAAGGCTACTAGATATAATACAGGTAAGGGACGGATGGGCAGATTGTGCTTTCTTAGATATACAAAAAGATTTTGATAAAGTCCCACCAAAAAACTTTTAAGAAAGATGGAAACTATAGGAGGGATACAAGGTAAACTACTGAAGTGGATGGAGGACTTTTTGCATGGAAGAGAAATGAGGGTAGTGCTCAGAGAGAAAACTTCTACTAAATGTGGATGGAGGACTTTTTGCATGGAAGAAAAATGAGGATAGTAGTCAGAGAGAAGTCTTCTACTTGGGAAGAGGTAATTAGTGGAGTCCCACAAGGATTAGTGCTGGCTCCAATAATGTTTGCCATTTATGTGAATGACATGGACAAGGGAGTGGAATGTTATATGAACTTCTTTTCAAATGATGCAAAACTGTTAAAGAAAGTGAGTACTGAAATGGACTGTAAATCATTAGAGAGAGATCTAAACAGTTTGGGAGTGGAGTCAGAAGTGGGAAGTGGTGTTCAACACTAAAAAATGTAGCATAATGGAGTTTGGAAAAAAAATATATATATATATATCTGGAAGATATAGAATTGGTGGAAAAGAATTCAAGAAAGAGGGATCTGAAAATGTCCTGGGAGTGAGCAGCACAAAAGATATGTCCCCTGACAAACATATAAACAAAATTGTTGGTGAAACCTACAACTTACTAATAGCAATAAAAGTTGCTTTTACCTACCGTATTTTTTGGACCATAAGGCACACCTGTAATTTGCTGTTCCCCGTCCTTACATAAGGTGCACCTGGTCTCATCATTGGATAATCATGCATATGTGAGTGCATTCAGAACTGAACATTTTCGTTGTTGAATGAGAAAAATTGGTTGGGCTTTATCAAAATTACAAAACTAATTGATATATATTTTTTCTATTTTGGTCAGTGAAATCAGACCACCTCCATGAATGGTCTGCCCTGCCAATACCCCTAAAAAACAACATAAACACGTTATGGGAATTGTGGGGAATAAAACCAACATTAGCAGTTTTATTCCCAGAATGCTCTATTCACTTAAAAACACAAGATTTATTACAATTGACGGTAAATTTTTAGTTTCGACCATGGGCACAATATAGCAATAGAAAATCATTAATTTTGTAAATTATAATGTATCAACATAATATGCAATTTTGTAAGCGGAAAAAAACAGTGCTAAAACAGATTTCGTAAGTAACGAAGTCGTGTCGGACAAATGGTGCACCGTGTTTGTTATGATAGATGCTGACGTCCTCTGACCTAACCTGTGTTTAATAAATCATTACCTGCAAATTAAATCTCATCCGGCTTGTCCTCGTTGTCGCCGTCGTGAGAGATGTTGGCGGGCTTTTCAACCACTCTCTCAGTTAGCAGGGTATACAAAGTTCTTGCAGCTTGAAGGAATGCATGTATCTCCGCTCCATAACATTCCTTCAAGAAAATATGACTGGCGAGGTACTGTCGGAAATACCAAGGTATTTTTCTATTTTCATTTCTGCCCACAAAATTACATTTTACATTGATACATTTTAATTTACAAAAATAATAATTAATTTTCTATTGCTATATTGCACCCATGGTCGAAACTAAAAAAAAATACCCAAATGACTACAGTCGGTGTGGAGTGAGACTAGACCAATGCAAAATGGCTGTCAGTGTTGTGGACGCTATCATATCAAAGCCATGATAGCGTGAATGAATGCAGTGGCATGGACTTGAAAACTGTCGAAGTTTTCGCAATTTTCTTGTCAATATACATGCATCTTTGTTATAACTTGGCTGTAACTTTTGCTATGCCTGTGCACTGTCGCCGTCAGCAGGCTAGCTACGAAACGTGTCAAAATAGTATGTCACTGTCCGAGGCATTTTTTTGCACTGAAGCCACACATAAGGTGCACCTCACAATAAGGCGCACCACCTGATTTTGGCCGATTTTAAGGATTTTTCCCGCGCCTTATGGTCCAAAAAATACAGTACTTGGATGTAGATATGGTAAGGAAAATGCTAGACACAATTATAAGGCTTAAATTGGAATATGCAGTGACACAGTGGTCAACCAATCCAAAAAAGAATATAAAGAAGATTGAGAGAATCCAGAGAGAAGCTACAAGGATGGCCCCAGAACTATCAAATATATGAAGACTGTTAAAATTGGATTTGCTGACTCTGGAACAGAGTAGAGAAAGAGGTTACTTGTTGAACAACTATAGAATTATGAAGGGCATGGAAGTCCTTGACAGAGAAGACTTATTAAACTGGGATAAAAGAAACACAAGAAGACATGGAAAGAAGCATAAAAAGGACAATTATAGAAGGGACCTGAAAAATAACATCTTTCCCCACAGAGTGGTGGATGAAAAAACAGTGTGTGCTAAAACAATACAAGAATTTAAGAACAAACTGGATATGGAGAGATACAAAGATGGGACACCATCAGCTTAGCTTGCCTTTCCCATAAGATACAACTAGGTAAATACATATACCAAAGGCTTTTTTCCCCTTACAAGGGAGGTAACAAAAAAAAACAAAGTCATAAAATCCATTCCCACCCATTCCATCCCCACATACTCCACTCCCATCCATTCCCTCTTCTCTCTTATCTTGGCTCCTCCTGGATGACTAGTCATTCCTGCATCTCACCCACTGTTCTGCATCAGTAGCAGTGTTGCAAGAGACAGGACATCCACAGCAAGGCCACTTCATTAAATCGGTGACCCCCACTCTTTATCCCCTCATGGAGAAGACAGGGAGAAATCTCTCCTATCTGTCAATTCATTTTTCACACATACTTAATCACCCACCCAATCCCTTTCATGTATCACAGCACCATCCATACACAACAATTCTCCCTTCACCCTATCTTCGGTCTTCTCCCATCCTTCCTCAACAGACATTCCCCTCTTTCCCAATGTCCCTTTTACCCTATCCATCCATCTCATCCTTGGTTGCCTCCTCATATTCACTCCTTCTACAAGACTAGTCATAGCATATTACCCACTTATAACTTAACTGTACCACAAAATATGTCCATTTGGTTCAATAAACAAGCCCTTCACGAGAGCCCACCACATTCAATACTACATTAGCATGCCCCCTTACATATGCACCATAGATGATTAAAAAGAAGAAAAAAAAAGCTACATCAGCTAAGAAACAATCCAATAGAATAGGCCTAACCACAATTTTAATCTGGTCAAGATACAATCACCCCTGTGAAGACACAACATCCCTCACACTATAGTGCCCCATACAAACAATCCCTAGATAGCACACTATATCTTCTCAGAGTAACTTGTAGACCTACCTGAAGGCTGTTGCTGGTTACCTGAATACTGTGGGTTTTCTATAAGTCCTGGAGCAATAGACTGATTAGTCAAAGCTAACAGAAATCTCGGTCCAAGTCAAGACACCAAGTTTGAGTGTACCTTCACATGGTTCAGGTGCTGATGGATTATGAAGATTGATGGTAGGGAGATATTCTTAGACATCCATCACAAGAAACCACCATCAGCAGGTACCCAATGTTGGACCTTACATGCCTAAGGAATTATTCCATTTTCTAATTTGAAATATACAGTAGAACAAGAGACAAAAAACATTAATAGTCACTTGGCAGAACTAAAATAATCCTTACTTGTATACTTGAGATAGCAGGGAAGGCCAATTGCATGACCTTTTGGACACTTTTTTGAAGTTTTGACAATCTGCTGACATTCATTGGTGCATGGATCACAACATCGTGCCTTGCATTGGTGTTGACACTCAAGAGTTAAAGTACATTTGTTCTGACAGTGTTTAGCTGAAGCTTCTTTATGACATTCAATCTCAATCTTGTGGTTACAGGATGGAACAGTTTTTTCAACTATCTCCATACAACCACCACATTCTTCAAAGCACATTTTCTTACATTTGTGACCACAACTGAGAAATTCCTTGCATTTTTTTCTGCACTCAATCTCTTCTGGTGGTTTGCTGCAGGAAACATTTTTCTGCTCATGGCCACAAGGCAAAACTTTATCAACTTTAAACATACATTTGCCACATTCTTCATAGCATTTTTTTGTACACTTATGATCCTTTGAGCACCCTTCTGGGTTTTCCTCACAGTCTGCAAAGCAGCGATACTCTTCATGATCAGGATCATTTGTCTGATGACAATTGAATCTGCATTTGTGCCCACATTCAAGGCGAGTGTCACATGGTAGAGGACATTTGAAATATTGTGGGTCTTTATGACATGCCATAGGAACAACATGGTCACAAGTAGGGATTCTTTTATCAACAATTTCTTTGCAATCATACTCCTTCCTCTTCACATAACAAGGTATAGTGTCAGTGTGACCGCAAGGCAAGCGTTTCCTCACTAAAACTTTGCAAGGTTCGCATTCTTGCCAACACTTTAGAGGGCATTGGTGATCACGCTTACACAGAATTTCTGGACAATCAAGCTTACATCTGACATCTTCATGACCTTTATCTATCACATGGCAAACTTTTGGGCAGGGGTGACCACAGCGTGGTAGAAACTTGGGACAGGATCTAGTACATCCTCCCTCTGGGGATTTTTTGAAAATGTCATCACCTGATGATGCTGTGATCAGTTCATCTGGATGATTTTCACATTTTAGGATCAAATTTTCTCCAATCATCTTCTCATCCTGCAGTGACTTGTTAATAGTTTTCCATAGGTCACTTGATGAACAGAGAATGCTCATATTGCCTGCAATGTAGAGTCCATGTTTGGCTCGGGACAAAGCTACACATACACGGTTGTCTGTCCGCAAAAAACCAACTTTCCCTTCTTCATTGCTGCGAACCAGTGACAAAAGAATGATCTTGCTTTCTTCACCTTGAAAGTTGTCCACTACACATATGCGCACATTGGAGCAAGGACTGTGCATGCGCTGGATCTGAAAGTCAATAAAATACAACTGTAACTTTCACATAGTAAAAATTACTCTTTTCAATTATGAAATGAATTTGATCAATTTAAATACAATTAGATATCCTTATGGGCCTTCCATTTTCTCTTACTTTGAGTAAATTATACTACTAAGTATCCAATTAAAATGGTTAAAACAAAGATTATTTACAACACAGTCAAGTAACAAAAAGTCACATCAAAGTACCAGAGTAATGCTGAAAATCAGTTACCCTCATACACTCCCAATGCAACTCCTCCTTAAATATGTTAAGTTCATATTTGTATGTTGGCAGTGTTGTGCAATTTATGAAGAAATGCAAATGTGGGTGAAGCACTCTAGGAGTGTGGGCAGATGTTATCTATTGTTTTACCTACAGTGTTGCTATGTATGTTGTAATGATCACAGTGAAGTTTATGTGTAATCCATCCTTTTTGAATGGGCCTCCTAGTGATGTATGGTTAATCAAGTGCAGTAAAGATCCTTTTGACTACATACTAGTGAGAGGTCTGTACATCATTCAGTCAATCCACTCTCCTGGGTCTCTCCTCCATGAGAGACCAAACAACTGCATGAGGTGCTCCAAGATGCCTGAGTCATCTATTCGCCATCCATCTTCATAACCCATAAACATCCTCATATACATTTAGTGGTGCAACTCCAAGAGGTTTACATTCAATCTTCAAAATGGGCCCCAGATTTTTAGCAGTGATTGTAATTCCACAAGGCTAACAATGAATGACTATTCTATGACTACAAACCAGAGACACAAACAGTTTCAGTAAATACTGACATCAGCCCATAGTTTCTTTCCAGAGATCTATGAGAGGGTCAAACTACTACCAGTTGCTGTAGGGTTGCAAGTTTGCTGGTGAGAATATACTTGTGGCTGGGTCAGAGGAGGGTCCAAATGGTTAGTGATGGAGTTGGATATATTATGTATGCTTACTTCTTAAGGTGGGTGTATTGTCATAATATGCTACAACAATAATTTGCCTCAGTTTTTAAGAAACTGAAAATCCATACCCCAAAAATATCTAGCAACAGTCCTCGGACACAATTAACTATCTCTGAGAAGAAATACTGTATTGTCTGTGTTGTGTTAGCATGGGACCATTTCTGTCACCAGCCTCTAGGATGAATCAGAATAGGTCCTAGTCTCTTGAAATGGAAAGATGGAGGTGGAAGTTGATGGAAAGCTTGGGCCCAGCCTTAGAATTAAGTGTCAGTGTCATCTGCACCTCTAGGTGGAGAGGATATTGGCAGGTCTTGATGAGTGGCAGTGAGATAATTAGATATCCATTTCCTTACATTACTTTCAAATATGTTGGTCCTTTGTACACGTTGAGTTGAAATAGTGTAACAAGAGCACAGAACCTTGTGCAAATATTGGGCGTGTCTCTTTATTAAAAATTTCTGGAGTTTAACCATATGCACAAAATATGGCTTACCTTACGGAGTAAGAAGAACTGCCCGGTGTATGGAGTCAAAATGGTTATGTCCTCTGGATCATATCCTTGAAGTACAAGATGACGACACAGTGCCATAAGCAGTTCTGCTTCAAACTGGTTCTCATGGCTCTGGTTGTCATCACTTTCCTGGTGAGAATATAACCAAAAAGAAACTCATAAAATTTGAGAAAATTAGTTTATACAGGTTATTTGTGAATTGGAACTATAATAAACCCTTGATAGTTAAACTAACTGGAGTGAAGGCTTGGTCGTTATAGACAAAAATATGTACTGTACATACAGTATTTAGATTTTCCATTAACCTTCTATCCATACTGAAAATTGCACTGCATATCCAGACCTTTTTCATTACATCAGATGAATGATTGGTAGGTCTAACTAGTTCAATGTAACAAGATTATTATAGCAAGAATTTACTGCATGGAAATCAATCTATTGCCCCACTTTTCTCTTGCAGAGCTGTGGCCCCCTAGAAACCATTTATGTTCACGAGTAACTCAGTGTAGATATGTGTTGCTGTCTGGAATGTCTCTTATTGCTTCCAAATTCCCCTGTATTTATCTAGTTGTAGTGTATAGTGTACATGGTTGGAGCAATGCTTATGGGGTCCCCACCTCTTTTCCTCCATTTGGGTTAAATTTTTATCAACTTATTCTACAATTCTATACTTCTTTGTGGAAAGCTATACTTCTTGATCTTCAAAACAGGTTTGTTTTTTCAGTTATCAACTTATGAAGTCGCCTCTTTTTGTTCTTCCAATTTGGGTAGTCCTAGTTTATCTTTCCTCATAATCATGTTGTGTGGACCAGGGATCATCTTGGATGACACTTTTTGTATTCTCTCAATTTTCTTATTGTTTATAAACACGTGCATTGGGCTTTTCATTACTTGAATAAGAAGATTAAGTCCCATTTTTTAGGGGAAGGATGGTGGTGTGGAGAGAGCAAAAATATGCATATTTTCAACATACACAGGTGTCTCCATTCCCTACCCCCCATGTATGGTGACTACATCCTTGTTTCCTCAGGAGTAACTGGTGTCGAGATGAACAAGGATTGTATATTCCACTCTGTCACATTTTCTCACATGCCCAGCAACCAGAAAACAAAAAGTAGTCATAGACATGTGGCTTGCCATTTGAGCAGGAACACAGAAATTATGTTTTTTTTTTTAATACTAAAATGCAGGTCCCTTACATATGGAGGGGGGTGCAAATGCTCAGGGGTGGAGCTTTTAGGGGGGAACAATTCTAGCCTGGAATTGCCACCCACATGGCTGACAAAATACAAATACCAAGGGGTTTTTCCATTTATAAGGGAGGTAGTCATGTCAAACATCATAAATCCCACCCACCCATTTCATCCCTACCCAATCCAATCCCATTCACCACCCTCCCCTCCCTCTTTTCTTGGTTCCTGGACGACAGGTAATCCCAGCATCTCCCCCATTGCCCTGGGTCAGAAGCAATGCAGCAAGATGCAGCACATCCACAGAGAAGATGAGGATAAATCCCTTTGGGCTGTGTCAAAATATTGTTCACATATAATTCCCTAACCCCTCCATCTCCAACCCACTCCCTTCCATGCATCACAGCATCATTCATACACAACAATTCTTCATTCACCCCTATCTTGTCTTCTCTCTTCCTTCCTCAACAGACACTCCCCTCATTCTCAACACCTTTTACCCTGTCTATCCATCTCATCCTTGGTCACCCCCTCATGTTCATGCCATCTACACTTCTTTTACTAATTTTTTTTCACTCAATCTTTCTACGTGTCCAAATCATCGCAATACTCTTTCATCAACCCTATCTCCCATCTCCTTCTCCACCCCTGCTCTCCTCCTCACCCCCTTATTTCAAAGGATTACAAAGGCAGAGCATGCTGACAGGAGACCTTTTGGTCCATATCTAGGTCAGATGAAGAAAAAAAAAAAAAAAATGATGATAATGATAAATGAATAAAAACTATAATAATGTAAGTAATAAATAACCCCATTGGTATAGTTAAATAATAAACAAACAGGTAAATAGTAAATAATAATAAATTGACATATAACTAATAATGAGAATTAAGCAAATAATAATATACAGACAAATGATAACAAAACAAATAAATAATACAAAATAAATGATAGTCATTACAGCATCTTAGGTGCTTATTCAAACAATTTTTAAAGCTTAGAACTGAACTACATTGCACTGCCTCTGCAGGAAGTTTATTCCATTCATTAACTACATGGTTGGCGAAGTTGTTTCTACCCACTTCCAAATTAAATCTATTTCCAGACAGTTTGAGACCATTGTTTCTTGTCTGATTCTCATTCAGTGTATACATTTTGTCACTTTTGATGTCAATTCCCTTTAGAATCTTAAAGACCTGTGTTAAGTCACCTCAGAGTCTATGCTTTTTTAGAGAAAACAGATTCATATGTTTTAGTTGATTTTTGTATGATTTATCTTTGATATTTGGAATCAGTTTTGTGGCTTGCCATTGTACTTTTTCCAATCAGTCAATGTCTTTAAGATTCAGTGACCATACGGAAACAGCATATTTCAAATGTGGACAAACTAACAATTTATATAGGTTGTAATGAGTGATAGGACGTTTGAAGTCAAAAGATCGCATAATCAGTCCTAGAATCTTATTTGCTTTCTCAGAGGCTGAAATACACTGCTTAGATGATTTGAGATCATTACTGATACTTTTGTTAATGAATTTCCAAATAACTTGTAATTGTATTTACTGTTATTTTTACCTATGTGCATTACCTTGCACTTACTTGTGTTAAATTTCATTAGCCACTTTTCAGGCCATTGCTGTAATCTAAATCTTCTTGAATATCTAATTTGTTTAAATGATCATTTGCCATTCCACAGTTTTGTATCATCAGCAAATTTGGAAACAATAGATTTAAGTCCATGTCTTATATCATTACATATACTATGAATAGAAGTGGCCCAAGAACAGAACCCTGAGGAACTCACTCATAACATTTTTTCCAACCAGAAGTTTTTCCATTTAAAACAACTCTCTGTTTTCGATCATTCAACCAATTACTAGTCCAACTTTGGCTACCACTTATTGTGTGTGGAGCTAATTTAGTAAGTGGTCTTTTGTGGGGGATGGTATCAAAAGTTTTTGCAAACTCTAGATATATTAAATATATTGTTTCTTTTGTCATAATTCGAGATAACTGTGTTGTAGAATTCGAGTAAGTTAGTCATGCACGAACGTTTCTGTCTGAAACCATGCTGGCTATATTTCTGTCTGAAACCATGCTGGCTATATTTCTGTCTGAAACCATGCTGCCTATCATTCATCAAACAATTACTTTCTAAATGATGTTTGATTGCATCTCTAATGACAGTTTCCATATTTTTTCCTACAATTGAAGTCAAACTTATACGACTGTAGTTACAGGAATACTTCACCATACAAATGAGTGCTATAAAGTAGGTAAAACAAATGTTGGGTGTATGTGAAAGCCCCAGGTAAAAATTGAGGTGGTGGTTGACAGGGTCCATGAACACAACCCCCCTATTTACACGTAAAACCCACCTCAATATACAAATTTTTGCTTTGCGACCAGTCAGCTGGGAACACAACTCGGTGGTATAGTGAGATATTCTGTATTTGGATTCTTTTTGTCATCTTTTTTGAGCATGGGAGTAACGTTAGCTAGCTTCCATTCTCTTGGGACATCTCAGGATATGACAGATTTCTTGAAAATAATTTCTAATGGAACAACAATCTCATTTTTCATTTCCTTTAAGATTCTTTGATGCCAGCCTAGTAACCCCTACACATATCATCTCACATTTAAACTCTCCCTCTCTTATGTTCCATGATTTTGACCCATACAGTGCTGTTGGAACAATTACCCTTTCATACCCTCTTAGCATTCCCAAACATCTATTTCTCATTACACTTTTTAATACCCCAAGGTATTTACTTCTCTCAATCTACATTCTACTTCCACTACTTTTCCCACCACACTCACCCAATAGATTCTAAAACTATCCACTTTCTCCAGTCTCTCTCCCTTCCAATTTCCTACCATCCTCTCCCCTTATACATCTAATCATCTTACTTTTGCCCACATTTTCTTTAACTTCCTCCTTTTGCACACCTTCCCAAACTCCATCACTAACTTTATCCATCTGATCCTGATGCAAGTGCAGTGTCATCAGACAACAACTAGTTTTATGTCTCATTTTTCTCCATTTTCTTTAATCATTCCCAATCTCCTGCCCATTATCATTACATTTCCCTCCCACACCACCCCATCCATGTGCACAATGAACAGCTGCAGTGACATGACACATCTCTGGCAAAATCCCACCTTTACCTCAATCCACTCATTCTAACACAGGCTCTATTTCTCTCATCAAAACTCTTCACTGCTCTGAACAGTTTTTCTCCTACCTGATATAATAATACTTCTACTGAAGATTTTTCTCCCTTACAAGAGAGGTTGCCAAAAAACAAAGGCACAAAATCCAATCCCACCCATTCCATCCCCAACATACTCCACTCCCATTCACCCCCCTCCCCTCTTTTCTTGGCTCCTCCTGGATGGTCATCCCTGCACCTCACCCACTGCCCTGGGTCAGAAGCAATGTTGCAAGACACAGGACATCCACAGCAAGGCCGCTTCATTAAATCGGTGACACCCTCCCTCTCTGTCCCCTCATGCAGAAATGAAGAAGACAGGGAGAAATCCATTTGGGCTGCATCAAATTATTTTTCACATATACTCCCTCATCCCCCATCCCCCACCCACTCCGTTTCATGCATTACAGCATTATACATACACAACCATTCTCCATTCACCCCTATCTTCTGTCTTCTCCCATCTTTCCTCAACAGACATTTCATTTTTTCCCAATGCCCCTTTTACCTCATCCATCCATCTCTTCCTTGGTTGCCCCTCATGTTCATTCCTACATAATGTGGTCAAAATAGAAGCCCCAACAATCCATAATTGATTATTTTTACATCAGAATCAACAAAATACAAAATATTTTCCATTATCCTTTCTGCAATAGGGACAATAGATGCAATTTTAAAATCTGTTTAATTTTGCAAGCCAATAACCAACATAGGCAGAGAGGTGGTGGTGATAGGGCACATCACCAAGAAGTTTGCCCCAAGGCAGCACTTAGGCACATAAAAGCTCTGCTAAAATGTAAGAACTAATCATCACTATATCTAAATCAATTAAAAATTCTTTTAGATGGATCTTAATTTGAAAAATTACTAAAATGGACTTCTTTATCATTACCTCTTTTTCCAGGTATTGATGGTCCACAAAGAAAACATTTTTCTCAACACCTTTGACATTGGGATACTTGTGTACTGATGGATGGTCCAGAAGGCTCTCATACACACTTGGCACTAGAAGACGTGATATGGAAGGTCGCATCCGATGTTGGTAGGCTAAAGTCTCATAACTGCAATATTTGTAATAAAGATATCTTAAAATTAAATTTTGTATGACAAAAATCTTCACGATTATTACTTCAAAATAAATGCAAGAACTGTATGCAACTTATGGGCCCCAACATTAGTACTTGATTACAAAATACCAAAGGACCAATGACAGGTTACATGTGGTGGACCTAAGATGGACAATGAAGCTGCCCATTTTAAGATTTGAATTATTGTATGGTTCTTTTTCTGTAGGGAGAGATTATATGTGTGTATATAAGTGTGAGCAGTAGTATATTCAAATGTTTATTTGGTTGTGTCAAGACATAATCATACATTTAAGGCTTTCCTTTTATATATGTTTGTGTTCATCACATTAATCTGTACATGCACAGTTAAGCAACATATCAAGTTCTCTCCCACAATACTACTGATGTACTTGTCAGGTGAGAGGTTTCAATCCCAAATCTTTCTCCTCTTTTGTTTCAGAAGAAGTGATAGTGAATATCACTGTATGGAGCTGACTTGAAATTTATTAAAAGGCAGAACAAAGTAGCATGTATTTACCTAATTGTAGTATTCAGGAAAGGAGCATTGCTCATGAGGTTCCATTTCAGATGATGTAAAGGAATATGGAGGGGGTCACGAAGATGGAGAGTGAGAACTGAAGTGAGAGTGAGGGTGGATAGAGATCTGGTAGATATGGTATTCAAAGAATATTGTGTTGGTTCAGGTATATGGAAAGAATGAGTAATAAGGACTGGCAAGATAAGTGCCAAGGTGGATGGAGTAAACCCAAGGGGAAATCTGAGAATGGAATGGAAGCATGGGTTGAATGGGGACTTAGGTATGTAGAGAAGTAAGAGGGCAAGACATTGGTATATGTGGCTTTGAACATATAATAAAATTATATGGCCTGTAAATTCTGGAGTGTATGACAGGAGGGTTACCATGAATTGAAGTGGTGGGGGTAAATCAGTTTCACTAGTTGGGTCTTTGACCTTAATACCAATTCTGACGAGAGTATAAAGCCAAGATATGAATGATCCTTCACCAAAAAGTATGGATAGAAGGGACAACAAATAGGTATTGTATGGGTTAAGGGTGTATACCTTAACTAGGCCACCCCCTTACAAGGGAGAGAGTGACCTTATTTTTTTTCTAAGGGTTTATTTGGGGTCTGTCTTATATATCAGTCATATGAGATATCATGCAATTTGAAAATAATTCTGGGAGATAATATGAACCAATACCAATGTCACAGGCCTATTACATGCAGGGTTCTATCATTGAATCCTTCAGTGACCCAGAATGATCACTTGAACATTTCATAAACATATCTAAATTGTTCTATGAGACATGTCTGCCTCTAATATCAATACTTGTTCTTATCCTATGGAAACTCTACATCATCCACACATAAAAATCATCAGGAATACAGTAAACAAAAGTCTACATTTAGCCAATTTAAACAATACAAAATACATCAACTTTACCTTACACCATTCTTTACCATGCGCTCAAAGAGGGATGTACCCAATCCATATTTTGTTGCCAACTCGTACACAGTGGTGCTTGGTCGAAGTTGCTGATGGTCACCTGTAAAAGTACTGGTCATAAAATATTTTGTATATAATAGCACACAAGTCCCATGGGATTTCAAGAGACCCCCAACCCTTACAGTGGGGAATATTAAGAAAACTACTATATTCTCTTGGGTACAATTGACAAACTCTGCCCCACAAACCGTTAGTCTGATTCCAAAGTCTCAATCTTTCCCAATTTGTGTTAAACATATATCTTGAAGGCATGACCTAATTGAGCTTCTGCCATGTAATCACTATTTGGAGCTGTCACACTAGAATCTGGGGACCTCTAACAGTTTGTGAAAGAGAATGGTATCTTTTGCTTCTACAGACAC
Organism: Oratosquilla oratoria; assembly: GCF_046742065.1. Classification (NCBI taxonomy): domain Eukaryota; kingdom Metazoa; phylum Arthropoda; class Malacostraca; order Stomatopoda; family Squillidae; genus Oratosquilla; species Oratosquilla oratoria. The sequence continues at coordinate 10,722,532 of NC_134800.1, read as the reverse complement.
CACAAACCAACAAAACCACATTTAAGTGGGGCTACATTTCTGCATGACCTAATCCCAAAGAAATCAAATTGGAAAGAATAATTTTCTACGGCATACTTAGGAATATTAATAGACTCTTGCAGTTCAGGCACAATCACCCCTTCACACAATCTCCTCTTAGCATCCATTCTCAAATGTCTATTATTCATTACACTTTTTAATACCCTGAGGCACATCTTGCTTCTCTCAATCTACAATCTACTTCCATCTCCCCTCCTCCTTTTCCTGTCACATGCAAACCAGTGCCTAAAGCTACTGAATTCCTAAAGCCTCTCTCCTAAGACTCACTTCCAAATTGCTGCCATCCTCTCCCCTTGTACATCTCATCACCTTACTTTTACCCACATTTACCTTTAACTTTTTACTCTCGTACACCTTCCCAAATTCCTTCACTAACTTCCGTACCCCTCTGATCCTGCTACAAGTACAAGGGCATCCACAAACAACTGACTTACCTCCCACTTTTCTCCATTTTCATTAACCATCTCTAACCCCCTGCCCATTACCATTGCATTTACCTCTTGCACCACCCCATCCATGTATAATTTGGACAACCATGGCAACATGATACATCCCTGACACAATCCCACCTTTACCTTAAACCATTCACTCTATCCATTTCCACTTCTGACATAGGCTCTACTACTCTCCTGAAAATTCTAACTGCTCTTAACAGCTTTCCATTGATCCCATATATCTGCAAAACCTCCCAGTGTCTTCTTGCCCTGTCCTTTTCCAAATTCATAAGGCCCAAATAAACATCCTTACCCTTTTCTAAAGCTTTCTCACACATATCTGATCTCAAAAATCTGATAAATGCAATCTCTACTTTTCCTAAACCTACATTGTTCCTCTCCTAATCCTCTCGATCAAAACCCTCCCATAAGCCTTTCCAACAACACTCAACAAAATTATCCCTCTGAAACTACTACACTCACACTTGTTCCCTTTTGCCTTGTAAAGCGGAACTATACAAGTACTCCTCCAGTCCTCCAACACTCTACCCTCCCTTACACACACATTAATCCTCAACAGCCAGTCCATCACCATACCTCCCTTCTTCAGACAGTCTGCATGACACCCATCTAACCCATGTGCCTTACCTTCTCTCATCCTTTTAATAATTGCTTGTACAGTACTACCTCTCATTAACGGACTAAAGGGGGGTAACAGTGTCCATTGATGTGAATAATCCGTTGATTTTGGAGTGGTTTTTGGGTGGCATAGTGATTGCAAGCACTAAACAACAGCACCAAAAACACAAGGAAAACACTGCAAATACAGCTAATTAACATCCATTAATGAGAGGTCTCACTGTACCTCATCTTTTATTTCTCCCCCATTTTCCTCATCCATACTGTCTTTCTTAGTGTCTCCCACTGCAACCACCATTCCATCCCTATCCTCCTCCACATTTAGCAGCTCCCTAAAATATTTTGCCTATCTTCCCCTTACTGTCACCTCTTCCATTATTATCTCTCTAGCTGCACCTTTTACTTTATCTTTTCTACTATATTTGCCTTCAATTCTCTTGATTTCTTTCCAAAACATCTCATTATTACTTCAATTTCCTTCCAAAACATCTCATTATTTCTTTAAAAAATTTGTCATACTCATGCATTATTTTACATCTGATCTCCTTTTAATAATACTAATACAGTAAACCCTACCTAAATAGGAACTGAACATCTTAGATAGACACCTAATATCTCGGATTGTTCTCCAAGATATAGGAGGTTGGACACTGGTCAGGCATAAGATTTCATTGTGCAGTGTTCAATATAAATTCTTGTAATTTTGTGTGGAATAAACTGTACAATGCCATTATTAGTGATTTTGTGTCTGAAATGTGATGGAACAATACAATAGAATTTTCTTGGATTTTTAGATATTTAGGATTGGTGTTCCCCCTTTAATCTTACTTAGCTGGAGTTTACTGTAGTAATACATACATACATACATATACCAAGGCTTTTTCCCCCTTACAAGGGAGGTAGCAAAAAAAATAGGAAAAGGTATAAACTCTCTCACACCCATTCCATCCCTGAATACACCCCACACCCCTCCACCCTCCCTCTTATCTTAGCACCTCCTGGATGATAGGTCATCCCTGCACCTTGTCCACTGCCCTGGGTCAGAAGCAATGTCGCAAGACACAGCAAGGCCGCTTCATTAATTCAGCGACCCACTCTCTCCGTCCCCCCATTGCATAAAAGGAAAAGACAGGGAGAAATCCCTTCGGGCTGCATCAAATTTTGCTCACACATACTACCTCACCCCCCATCCACCTGCCCATTCCACCTCATGCATCACAACATCATCCATATACAACCATTCTCCATTCACCCCTGTCTTCTGTCCTCTCCCATCCTTCCTCAACAGACATTCCTCTCTTCCCCAAAGCCCCCTTCACCCCATCCATCCATCTCATCCTAGGATATCCCCTCATGTTCACTCCCTCCACATCTGCCTTCCATACCTCTTTTACTAGTCTTTCTTCACTCATTCTTTCCATGTGTCCAAACCATCCTAATACTCTTTCATCAACCCTATCTCCCAACTCCCTTTCCACCTCCGTTCTTCTCCTCATCTCCTCATTTCTCACTCTATCTAGCCTAGTAACCCCAATCATACTTCTCAGACACTTCATCTCAAACACATTCAAACTCCTTCTCTCTTCCTCTCTTATGTTCCGTGTTTCTGCCCCATAGTGCTGTTGGCACAATAACTCCTTCATACAGTCTCCTCTTAGCATCCATTCCCAAATGAATGTGGATAAAAGTAAGGTGATAAGATGTACAAGGGGTGAAAGTGGCAGTAGACTGGAAGTGAGCATTAAGGGAGAGCGACTGGAGGAAGTGGATAGTTTTAGATACTTGGGTGCAAATGTGGCAGGAAAAGGTGGAGTGAAGGTGGAGGTAGAATGTAGATTGAGAGAAGTGAGTAAATGCCTTGGTGGATTGAAGAGTGTAATGACGAATAGACTGTAGTAATGATAATAATAAAGCACTCTTGCAGACACACATTTATGCCTTTTGGAGGTCAGGGATGCAGAATCCCATATTCCTTAAATCCTAATCACAAGACCAATTAGTGCAAATACTGCACATAAAAAAGGCTACTTGTAGTCAGGCAAAATTATAGAAGATGTGTACTTGTCTTTCTGAATTTAAGAATAACAACTTCCTCAACATTTTCCTTACCTATCATAATAAGGTGTTGACAGGATGCAGAATCCCATATTCCTTAAATCCTAATCACAAGACCAATTAGTGCAAATACTGCACATAAAAAGGGCTACTTGTAGTCAGGCAAAATTATAGAAGATGTGTACTTGTCTCTCTGAATTTAAGAATAACAACTTCCTCAACATTTTCCTTACCTATCATAATAAGGTGTTGACATTCATATGAAAGTGATGAAATAACATGACTCTCCAATATCTCAGCAGCTTCTTCAATAATCACTGAAAATGTAAAAATTACACATTATAAATATGCCTTTATATATTATGTGCCAAATTTACATTGGAACCTCAAATAAACATGATTACATTATCAGTTTTCTGTTATTCACTTACCAATGGATGGTGCTAATTCTTGGAGCAGAAGAACATTTTGTGCTGCTGCTGTTGTTGTCATGCCAACCACTGCTGCCTTCCTCATAATATGAAGATACTTAGAATTTCTAACTGCTGTCAGTTCACGATTCTTGCACTGAAATTCCTGCTCAATTTGACCTATTTTGGCCTTAACCTTTTCAGCAAGCTTTTCAACCCAGTAATGATATAGTGCCCATCTACCATAAAAATCAAGTTCCCATATATCAAGAAACCTGTTTCTTTCAATAAAGTTCCCATTTCTATTCTTAACTTTCGGTAGTCCAGCTGTTAAGGCCTGTAACTGTTCATTGAGGGTATGAATTTGTCTAGCAATTGTCCAATCATAAGGATGAAGCTGCAAAAGCTTTTCTTGGTATTCTAGCTGTGTTGTTAATCCACTTATTTTTATTTCATAAGAAACTGTATGTGCAAAATTAGAGTGTGTATCTTCTAGGTCATATTCTATTACTCTCTCACTTTCCTCCATGCCAAGTAGGTCTTCTACATCATCCCATTCATTTTCTGCCTCTTCTTGGTGGTTTACAATTTCCTGTTTATTTGAAGCAAATTGAACATCTCCGACTCCTTCAAACTGGCCACCTGTCAAAAGCCACTTACTTAAAACTCTTTCATCACCTATCCTGGTGAGCTGTATTTCAATATGCTGTGGAATAATTTTATGTGTCTGTAGAGTAGAAAGTGGAAGAATTCCTTCCAAGTTTTGATATTCTTTAAGAGTACTGGTACACTTCTTCAATGCATATTCCAAACTCTCAATCTCTCTGCCAAGATCTTGATTTCGCTGGTATATGGCAATTGGTATTTGTCTATCCATAGACAGATCCCTGGCAAGCTTGGAAATCTGATATTTCTCCAAAGTAGGGTTTTTACATCGAGATCCAACCCTGACAATACTTCGAGTAAAATTTTCCATGCCTTCAAGAAATTGGTCCAATGCATGGTTTGTATAGCAGAGTACAAGAATTGGACTCCCATATTCAGTTTTCCAATGATCTATATTGTTAAGAAGAACCTGAGTAATTTTCAAACCAAGGAACGTCTTCCCTGTTCCTGGAGGCCCTTGGATAATTGCTACCTGCCTTGTCAAAGCACTTTGGAATGCTCTAAACTGAGAATCATCTAGCCCTAATTCTGCAGGGGATGGCCAACCTCTACCTTGAATTAAAACATTTTCCAAGTGTGGATACAAGTCAAAGTAATCTTCCTCAGTAGTCTCATCTATATCATTCAAAAAAAAATCAATCTTATCTTTTATTGGTTTCATAATATCCATTCTTTTCATTGACCTAAGATCATACCTTGCATCTTCACCTAGATATGCTGGAGGGTTGACCATTTTTTCAACTTTGATTAAGTTTTCTTGGAACGGAAGTTGGTCTCCTTGCAGTTTCTGAAGAGCAGTAAGAACATGCTTATATGCTATAAAGAAAGCTTTAGACTCAATCATTGTAAATTGAGTACAAAGATTTAAATCATCTATAGAATCTTGAAATTTTACACCTATCAATCCATCTTTAAGATACTTAACATCTCTTTCTTGAATTGATGCAAAGTAAATGGTTTCAAAATCATTATTTGTGAAACCAACCAAATTCCCATGCATAAAGCGCCTTGAACTTTCAATATTAAATTTTCTTGGAAGGTTCAGTTTAACAAAATGGATCAGCTCTCTTCGTACAATGTCTGATCCAGTCACCTTGACATTCTTATAAATTCTAACATCTTGCTGCTTTGATCGTGTTCCACTTCTGAAGCTCAAAATTGCATTTCTAAGCGGTCTTACAAAATCTTCTCGTAACAGTCTAAACTGGATATCCAGGTAATGTTCTCCATCTCTGTACTTTCCTTCAATAATATTTTTCCGAAGAAATGGTTTTATGGTCTTAGAGAAGTCATATCCTGTTGGAATGACAGAGAGCTCACGAAAATCTTCTGGTGGCTCTCCTTCAACCATATGACAGTGGTTTCCTTTCACTTTTTCTCTCTCAAATCTCTCTCTTCCTGCATCAATTTCTTTCTTCATGGAAACAATCTTTGCTTTAATTTCATTCTGTTTCTGATGATCCTCAAAAGTCATGGAATCAAGAATCATTTCACAACTGTCCAGAAGTTCAGGCAGCTTATCAATGGCAACAAAAGTAAGGCAGACAATATAACTTTGAAAGACATCTGCTAAATAAGAAAAGAAACTAACTACTTTATCTTGTTCCCTCCTCACGTGCAGAAGGAACCTTGATAATTGATTAATGAAACTGGTGATAAAAGTTTTATTATGCAATGCAATAAGACTTTCCTTATTGGACTTTGATTTGCAACAGTGTGCCAAGACTCTGAAGAGCAAAATCATTAAATCCATTCTTATATTTTCATTTTGTGAAATAAGTATATCATACCCTGACCTTTCTGACAGCAGTGATAATATGGCAACATCTGGTGGACTTTCTAATGTTGATTCAAGAGCTTTATATCCAATGGGCCAATTCCTTTTTGATTTATCTTTACTAGATAAACTTTCACAGCGTTTTTCATTTGCATCTCTGTTCTCCCATCTAGGTCTGCCTCTTTGAGTACCTCTCTCACTAGAAGTTTCCCATCCCATTACATTCTGTTGTTCTGTTTCTCGATAATTTCTCTGGTTACCTCTTGTTCTTTGAAATCCTCTTACATGTCCTCTACTTGATCTTGCTCTCTGTGGGAAGCCTCTTTGCTCACTACGTGGTAACAAATTTCCAAGACTCTGTGATCTCCTCCCTCCCCGATCCATGGTTGAAATGTAAAGATGAATTACCTGAAAAGATTAAAACTAAAATCACTACCAGGCTCATGATATGGCACATGAAAGGCCAAGATACTTGGTTTTAATCATTTTTCCTGGAAAGAAAAATGCATGGCCAGTAAAGCCCTAAAAAATAAATAAAGTAATATTAAAAAAATAAACCCAAAACTTGCTTATTATATAAACACTAACCTCATATAGAAAGCATATCAAAATATTATGTGAAATTCATTGCATTCAGAAATGTTTAACAGTGAACACTATGCTATTTACTACAAGCTGTAATTGTGTAATAAAGAAACGAGTTAATCTTGTGGAGTCTCATCTTACTTCATATCTAGTTGAGAATTCACTAGCTTTTAGCTTGGATTTTATCATTTAAGCTCCGGTAGATGCATAACATGAAAAACTTGTCTTCTTCAGTTTCTTATGACCCCATGATGCTCTCTCATCCCAATACCACGAGATCTCTGTCAAATTCATCTAGTCCCATTGATGAGCTGAACACTATCACCTCATTCTTTTTCTTTATATATGTATATATATGTATATATATATATATATATATATATATATATTCTTTATATATATATATATGTATATATATATATATATATACATATGTATATATATATACATATGTATATATATATATATACATATATATACATATAAATATATATATGTATATATACATATATATATACATATTTATATACATATATATATATATATATATATATATATATATATACATATATATATAATATATATACATATATATATATATATACACATATAATATACATATGTATATATATATATATATATATATGTATATATATATATATATATACATATGTATATATATATGTATATATATACATATGTATATATATACATATGTACATATATACATATGTATATGTATACATATGTATATACATATATATATATATATATATAAATGATGAGTTTATTTCCATATATAATTATATATACATGTATATACATATACATATATATACATATATATATATATATATATATATATATATATACACACACACAGACGCTCCTCTACTTACATTCATTCGTTTTACGTTCGATTTTACTTTTGAACTGACTAAAAAAAAAAAGTAAAAAAATAATTTTTTGAGTGAATTTTTTAGTTTAACGCGCTCTCCGTAGTTCAAACGATACTTGCGCATGACGCTGCGTCCATTGTTTACATTGCACAAACGACAAACTGAACATGCCTTGCCTCATCCTCATCCTCTTCCACCATCTCAATTTATTTGAAATTAATGCTATTATTTTACAATGTTATGTGCATAATTAATTATTTAGGGCGTTTTATAAGATACGGTGATAGAATTTACGGATGTATAGTAAAGTAACAACTTACGTTCATTTTCAACTTACGTTCGGCCGTTCAGAACGTAACTAAAACGTAAGTTGAAGAGTGTCTGTATGTATATGTATGTATGTATGTATATATATATATATATATATATATATATATATATATATATATATATATATATATATATATATATTATCTGCTAAGCTGGGAACCAAATTCTCAATACTATCTTCTGAACAAGTATTGTTCATATACTTCATTTTGTGCAGTCCCTCACATATAAATTGGTTTTCACAAGAGTTTTTTTTTTTTTTTGTAGGAAAGCGAGAAAAAAACATGTGTACATGCACAATCAATGTGCATACACATGTTGTCTAGGTTTCTTATAATGTAGGCTTTATCTGGCGTTCCTGTGATTCATACGACGGACTACATTTTTGCAGTATAAACAATCGTATTCGACCAATCATTCAAGTACATTTACCTACACAGATAGCCTGCAGGTCAAAATAGTACTCTCTATTCTGCTGACGTCTAGGCATGATGCTGACGAAAGCCTTATAAACAATTTACTTTTGAAAAAATAATAATAAAAAGTGTCAGAGGGTCAGGGAATTATTGGAGAGATTACTTCACGCGTGTTGTAAAAATAGACTTCTTGACATGAATGCTTAAACAATTTAGTTTTACTGTAGTCGTCTGAGCTGTGTGTAAAATGAATTTTAGATAATAAATAAATATAAATACATATATAAATATATATATATATATATATATATATATATATATATATATATATACATATATATATATATATATATACATATATATATATATATAACAAAATGTAGAGTATAGTTTTGGAGCAGTGTTCTTGGGGTCATTTTCTTACAATTTATGAAAATTTTCCAAAAATTCCCCAATATTAGTTTCTGTTGTTGGCCCTGACATTTTCATCCAATTTGTTCCATGTATTGAATACTATACTTTCCATACACATTTCAAAAAAGCTGTTTTATTGTGTGTGTACATACATGTATGTATATATATATAAATATATATATATGTGTGTGTGTGATTCACCTTGGTCTTTGGATCACGTGTTGGACTTGTGATCGACAGCTATTTACCTCCCGAAAGAGAGCTCAGAGCTCGTATGACCGATCTATGGGTGATGCTGACCTTACACGCACACACACACCCAGCTCCCCGCCCACGAGAGTCGGAGTAACGATTCGAAGCGCAGCGATATTGAAATAATTTCAACCCTGGGCGGGATTCGAACCAGATACCACCAGCATAGAGATGCAACTAAAAAAAAGAAAAAAAATGGATATTTTCGTTTTCCATATATTTTGTTTTAAAATAACTCGGCAAGGAAAATAACTAAATTACCATAATTTTTCTATGTTAGAATGTCAAATAAATCAGTATACCCCTCACTTAGGGTTTTCTATGGTGTTAGGGCACTTCCATTTTCTGTGGTTTCATGTTTTGATGCGTTTTATTTTACAATGTACAATTGTCCCACTTAGTTTTGGCAGTTTTAAAAATGTTTCGGACAAGAATAGCAACTCGCCCAGTATTCTTTTTTTATTACATTTTCGTGTCTTTTCGTTTACAGGCTTTGTTTTTTCTTTTATTTTCTTTGCTAAATATTAACTACCTTAAAAAACGTGACAGCGAAATACTCTAAATAGTGTAGCAGACGACACATTTTTCTTGACTTACTAATGACATCTATCACTCTTATTTGACAATACGATTAATATACGTTGCAGGAGAGAGCGAGAGAGAGAGAACGAAGGAATCCGTTCACGTAGTAGTCGAAAGTATATATATACCTCCGAGCTTCAATGGTCTTCTAACGCCTCACGGCACCACCCTCCTTCCAGGTTTCTTATGAAAAAAAAAAAAAAAAAAAAAAAAAAAAAAAAAAAAAAAAAAAAAAAAATTAGTGAAGTTCATGAGCCACAGCCAACCTCTTATCAACTTCACTTGGCTTGAGTTTAAAGATGACTTACCTGATGTTCCACCCCCAAGTAAAACAGAAAAAAGAACTTTAGACTTAGGGAGTCTAGTGTTAGTTAAAATGAGTATAAATTAGTTCAAAGAAACTACAATCATTTAGTGTAATGAGAAGAGGAAAATCAGTTTTAAATAGTACAGTTTAAGTTGGCGCAAAGTGCTAGGTATTACATAAATAAAATGCCTTGACCTTGAAAAAAAAACAGGTCGAAATGGACATGACTTCTCCTATTCAACTTAAGCTAATATATAGTCATGATGGTCAAGAATTTTACCATGTTGAAATTAATTTCAACGCTCACTGTAACTTAGATCGAAATGACCATGACTTTTCCTATTTAACTTAAGCTAATCTACAGTCATGATGGTCGAGAATTTTACCATGTTAAAATTAATTTCGACGCTCACCGTGACTCAGGTGGAAATGGACATGACTTTTCCTGTTCAACTTGAGCTGATCTACAGTCATGATGGTCGAGAATTTTACCATGTTAAAATTTATTTCGACGCTCACTGTGACTTAGGTCGAAATGACCATGACTTTTCCTATTCAACTTAAGCTAAGCTGTAGTCATGATGGTCAAGAATTTTACCATGTTAAATTAATTCAACGCCCATTGTGACTCAGGTCGACATGAACATGACTTTTCCTATTCAACTTAATTTAATCTACAGTCATGATGGTCGAGAATTTTACCATGTTAAAATCAATTTCGACGCTCACTGTGACTTAGGTCGAAATGACCATGACTTTTCCTATTCAACTTAAGCTAAGCTGTAGTCATGATGGTCAAGAATTTTACCATGTTAAACTAATTCAACGCCCACTGTGACTCAGGTCAACATGAACATGACTTTTCCTATTCAACTTAATTTAATCTACAGTCATGATGGTCGAGAAT
>NC_134800.1:10686799-10706799 GCF_046742065.1 Oratosquilla oratoria | reverse complement strand
TACCGTTGTCACCGAAGTTCATTTCTCACACTTGAAAAACAAACTCTCGTGACCATTTCCTGTCTATTTTAATAATCTATTCGTTTGTTCGAGTGTACTTCTTACATCTGAACCTGAAAATAAGAAACAATAAATGAATTAGATAAGGTAAAGAGAAGGGAATCGAATATGTAGAATTATATATTGCGCAGTCGTCCTGTGGGTAGCACAATCATACTGCGGTTTGATTCGATAATCGGTATTGATAATCGTGCAGTTCGTATACGGGGTTAGTATTGTACAAAATCAGAATACAAAATCACATCCTTCGTATCTACTGGCACTATAAATAAAATGATAAATATTTACTTCTATATTACCTACTTAGCCATTTTGACATCCCCACTTCCTAAACTAAATAAAATTTGGCGTAAAACAGAACAATGTTTAAAGGTATTTTGCTACAGGAGTTTGATGTCATTTGCACTCTTGTATCGATTATCTATGGAATGTCGCCTCGAACTGGTTTGTTTCGAGCGTTTAAACAGGCCCTGCGTAAATTAATTTCCTAGGTTGAATAAAGGCAAAGGGATTTCACGTTAGTTTTCTGTGGTTGTAAACAAGTGAACTGCATAAAGAGTTTCTTATTACAAACATAAGAGCGATTGATTACGAAAATTTGATTATTTTTGCTTCTACGCAGTAATCCCAACTGGGAACAAGATGGCACCTCAAGTCGTTGCACTTAAAGAAAACCAATCTAGCTCTAAAGGCGGCTAAATTGAAAAATAAAAAAAATTACTCTGCAACAGGAAGGAAAGATCTACAAGTGATGACTAATTCATTGCAACGTGGGTACAAACAATGGGAGACATAATGATTGGTCACTGATAATACACGCACACACACGTAACACATACATGCATATATGTGTATGTCTATCTATCTATCTATCTATCTATATATATATATATATATATATATATATATATATTATATATATATATATATATATATATATAAGTTGTGATTTACAAATGTGTTACTTCATTTCTCACCAGTGATATATATATATATGTATATATATATATATATATATATATATATATATATATATATATATATTTATATATGTATATATATATATATATATATATATATATATATATATGTATATATATATATATATATATATATGTAAATATATGTATATATATATAATATATATATATATATGTGTATTTACCTAGTTGTATTTATGTGTGTGTGTGTATTTACCTAGTTGTATTTACCTACTTGTATTTTACGGGAAGGGGAGCTATGCTCGTGAGGTCCCGTCTTCATATCTCATTTTATCTAAACTATTTTTAAATTCATGTATTGTTTTTGCACACACCACTTTCTCATCTAACTTGTTCCAACTGTCTATTGCTCTGTGAGGAAAGCTGTTCTTTTTCAAATCTCTTCTATAGTTGTCTTTTTTTATTTTCTTTCCGTGTCCTCTTGTATTTCTGTCATCCCATTTTATCAGATTCTCTCTATCAGTAATTTCTATGCCTTTCATGATTCTGTAAATAGCTATCAAATCTCCTCTCTCTCTTCTTTGCTCTAGTGTCTGTAGTTTAAGTTTTTGTAGTCTCTCTTCATATGATAGTTTTGAGAGTGTTGGTGCCAGTTTAGTAATTGCTCTTTGTATTCTTTCAAGTTTTTTTATACATTTTTTTGTACTTGGTGACCATATCGTTGCTGCATATTCCAATCTTGGTCTTATCAGGGTGACTAGGATTTTCCTCACCATTTCTTCATCCAGGTATGTAAATGCCACTTTGATTGTTCTTATTAAATTATAAGTTTCTCCAAAAATCTTATTTATATGTTTCTCAGGTGACATATTATTCATAACAATGACTCCCAGGTCCCTCTCATTTTCTCCTCTTTTTATTCCTTATTCACCCAAAATAAATGATCCTGTAATTCTGTTTATGCTTTTTACAAATTCCATTATACTACACTTTTTTGTATTGAACTCCATCTCCCACTTCCTACTCCATTCTTGTACTTTATTTAGATCTCTCTGTAGTGATTCACAATCTTCTTCAGTTTTCACTCTTTTCAGTAATTTTGCATCATCTGCAAAGAAGCTCATATAGCTTTCAATTCCTTCATCCATATCATTAATATATATAGCAAACATTATTGGGGCCAGAACTGTTCCCTGCGGGACACCGCTTATTACTTCATTCCATTTTGAGTGCTGATCTCTTATCACTACTCGCATTTTTCTTTCTTGCAAAAAGTCTTCCTTCCAATTTAGCAATTTACCTTGTATTCCTCCTTCATATTCTAATTTCTTAAGCAACTTCTTATGTGGTACTTTGTCAAAAGCTTTTTTTAGGTCTAGAAATGCACAATCAGCCCATCCATCTCTTTCTTGTATTATATCTATTAGCCTTGAATAGAAACATATTAAATTGGTGACGCATGATCGTCCTTGTCTGAATCCAAATTGCCTTGGATTTAGTACGTTGTTTTTTTCCAAGTATTTTACCCATCTACTTTTGATAATTCTTTCACATATTTTTGCTATTGTACTTGTTAGAGAGACTGGTCTATAGTTGGTAGGTTCTTCTTTATTTCCTCCTTTATATATAGGTACTATATTTGCTTTTTTCCAATCTTCTGGAACTTTTCCTTCTTTTAAGGAACTGCTTATTATGCTATGTATTTTGTCTGCCAGTTCATTCCTACATTCTTTCAGAATCCAGTTTGCTATTTCATCTGGCCCATGCGATTTTCTGACATCAAAATTACCCAAGTGTGTCAATATTTCATTCTTCGTTACTTCTATTTCTTCCATAGGGGGGACTTTTTCCTTCCACTCAATCTCTTCAGGTTGTATATTTTCCCTTGTAAACACTGATTTAAAATGTTTGTTCATAATTTCTGCCATTTCCATTTCCTCAGTGTATTCAACTCCCCCTTGTCTTAATTTCTCCAAGTCTTGTTTGTTTTTCAGTTTATTGTTTACAAATCTGTAGAATAGTTTTGGTTGATCTTTACACTTTTCTATAACATCTTTTTCATATTTTCTTTTTTCCTCTCTGCACTTTTGTACATATTCATTTCTATAACCAGTATATATTTTCCATTTTTCAGGTCTTCTGTCTTTTTTCCATCCGGTCCAGGCTTTGTCTCTTTTGTCTTTTAACTCCCTACAACTTTTGTTGTACCAGCATTTTACATATTCTTTTTCTTGTTTTTGTCTTGGGACATACTTTTCCACTCCTTCTTTGTAAATTTTTGTCAAAATATTCCATTTCTCTTCCACTGATGTTTCTTCTTTGTATATTTCTTCCCAGTTTTCTTGTTGGAAGAATTCTCTTATTTTATCAAAGTTTGTTTTTTCATACATCATTCTTCCTTTTCTATATTGTTCATTTCTTTTCATATATTTTTCTTCATTAAGTTCCAGTTCAATCAATATGTGGTCACTTTTACCTATTGGTGTTTTATATTCAATCTTGTCCACTATTCTAGGTTCAGATGTAATTATTAAGTCTAGCCTCGATGGTTCTTCTTCATTTCTATACCTAGTGTTCTCTTGTATCCATTGTGTCATTGAATGGTCAGTAATCATCTCAAGTAGAGCATTTCCCCATGAGTCATCACCACTCTTTACTGTCATTTCTTCCAGCAGATTTCTTTGCAATTAAAGTCGCCCATCATAACTATTCTTCCTCCGTCTTCCATTATTTTAGTTAATGCTATCTTTGTGTCCTCTAACATACTTTTATGTTCATTCTCCTCCCATGAGGCTGTTTTCGGAGGCACATAGTTGATCACAAATTTTCTGCTCTTCTTATCTCGGTCTTCCACTTCTATCATAATCATCTCTACTGTATTCTTTCCATATATGACACCTTTCACGTTTATATCCTTCTTTGTCAGGAACATAACTCCACCCCCTTGTTTTTTCTCTCTGTTTCTAATCCAATAATTGTATGTATCATGTCCTACACTGTTGGGTGGTAGTGGGCCTTTTAATTTTGTTTCTACAATTCCCATTATGTCCGGTTCTTTTTCTTTCAAATATTCATTCAGTTCATTCAATCCTGTTATCAATCCATCTATATTTGTGTAAGACACTCTTAGTTTTCTGCCACTTCCATTGTGTTCTCTGTTTCCCTTATGTTTTTCTTTAGTATGTCGAACTGCTTTATTTTCATGTTCACTACTCTCCAATAGAATCTCTCTTTCTCTGACTCCGTTCTTTCCTCGTTTTTTTGCCTTAGCTTCAATTCTTTTCTGCTTTTCTGCCTCTCTTTCCTCCTTATTCATTTCTCTTTTTATCCATACCTTTTTATATTGATCATTTGTTGCTAGTTTCCCTGTCTTGGATAGAATTTTCTCTGCCGTTGTTTGTGACCTGAATTTAATCTTAATTGGTCTGGTCTTATCTGTACTATATTTTCCGAGTCTGAATTTTTCCTCAATTTCCTTTATAATTTCTGGTTCATCTTCCTGGACTAATTTTAATAAACTGCTTACCCTTTCATTTTCCTCCTTGATTCTTGCGGTTCTATCTGGGTTATGTTTCTCTTCCATTCCTAATATAATTATACATTTCTTTTTGTCAGCTAATTCTCTTACTATATTCTCCTTCTGTCTCATCACTTTAATAACTGAGTCTTCATTATGTTCTTTCAATTGCTGTTTGACTATGTCAGTGAATGAAACCTTATTCCCTTCTTGAGTTATTCTCCAATTTTTAGCTTCTGTAGCTATTTTCTCACTGTTTTCATTACTATTCTTCTTCAATTTCTCATTCTCCTCCTTTACATTTCCTAACTGTCTTTTTAGGTCCTCTACTTCTTCAGTTAAGTTTCTGTTAGCCTTCTCTAGTTGTTCCAATCTTTCAATTCTTTGGAGAATGGAGCCTACATTACCTAACTTACGTTCCAAGTCCTCGATCACCTTATCAACTCTCTCCTCTAGTCTTATCAGTCTGGGGGGGGGGGTTGTGTCCCCCCCACCCTCTTTAAATCCCTGGAACATATTCTCGTCACTTTCTACTGTATTTCTCCTCTCTATACTTCTAATCTTTACATTTTTATTTGCCATTTCGTCATCCGGTGGTCGTTTCATGTTGACCTTCCGCCCGTCTTCCTGGGCCAAGTCCTCCACATCCTCATTACCTTCCATTTCCCCAGTAATCCCTCCCCCTCTCCTCTTTCCTTACTTTCCCACTACCTCACGAGCAATTCCCCCCCCCTGCAAATACAAAAAGGCACTTCTCTTTGCGTTGGTATCCTCAATCTGCACTTTTCTTCAGAGCGTTCGTCAAGCCGTCCGTTCGTTGAAAGTGTGTGTGTGTGTGTGTGTGTGTGTGTGTGTGTGTGTGTGTGTGTGTGTGTGTGTGTGTGTGTGTGTGTACCTAGTTGTATTTTACGGGAAGGGGAGCTATGCTCGTGGGGTCCCATTTTCGAATCTCATTCTATCTCAACTATTTTTAAATTCATGTGTTGTTTTTGCACACACCACTTTCTCATCTAACTTGTTCCAACTGTCTATTACTCTGTGAGGGAAGCTGTTCTTTTTCAGGTCTCTTCTATAGCTGTCTTTTTTTATTTTCTTTCCATGTCCTCTTGTATTTCTGTCATCCCATTTTATCAGATTCTCTCTATCAGTAATTTCTATGTCTTTCATGATTCTGTAAATAGCTATCAAATCTCCTCTCTCTCTTCTTTGCTCTAGTGTCTGTAGTTCAAGTTTTGCTAGTCTCTCTTCATATGACAGTTTTGAGAGCGTTTGTGCCAGTTTTGTAATTGCTCTTTGTATTCTTTCAAGTTTTTTATGCATTTTTTTGCACTTGGTGACCATATCGTTGCTGCATATTCCAATCTTGGGCTTATCAGGGTGATTAGAATTTTCTTCACCATTTCTTCATCCAGGTATGTAAATGCCACTTTGATTGTTCTTATTAAATTATAGGTTTCTCCAAAAATCTTATCTATATGTTTCTCAGGTGACATATTATTCATAACAATGACTCCCAGGTCCTTCTCATTTTCTACTTTTTTTATTCCTTCTTCTCCCAATTTATATGATCCTGTTATTCTGTTTTTACTTTTTCCAAATTCCATTATACTACACTTTTTTGTATTGAACTCCATCTCCCACTTCCTACTCCATTCCTGTACTTTATTTAGATCTCTTTGTAGTGATTCACAATCTTCTTCCGTGTTCACTTTTTTCAATAGTTTTGCATCATCTGCAAAGAAGCTCATATAGCTTTCAATTCCTTCATCCATATCATTAATATATATAGCAAACATTATTGGGGCCAGAACTGTTCCTTGTGGAACACCGCTTATTACTTCATCCCATTTTGAGTGTTGATCTCTTATCACTACTCTCATTTTTCTTTCTTGCAAAAAGTCTTCCATCCAATTTAGCAGTTTGCCCTGTATTCCTCCTTCAGTCTCTAATTTCTTAAGCAACTTCTTATGTGGTACTTTGTCAAAAGCTTTTTTTAGGTCTAGAAATGCACAATCAGCCCATCCATCTCTTTCTTGTATTATATCTATTAGCCTTGAATAGAAGCATATTAAATTGGTGACGCATGATCGTCCTTGTCTGAATCCAAATTGCCTTGGATTGAGCACGTTTTTTTTTTTTTCTAAATATTTTACCCATCTATTTTTGACAATTCTTTCACAAATTTTTGCTATTGTACTTGTTAGAGAGACTGGCCTATAGTT
Source organism: Oratosquilla oratoria (assembly GCF_046742065.1). Taxonomy (NCBI): domain Eukaryota; kingdom Metazoa; phylum Arthropoda; class Malacostraca; order Stomatopoda; family Squillidae; genus Oratosquilla; species Oratosquilla oratoria. Next base: position 10,700,059 of record NC_134800.1, on the reverse strand, counting down.
GGTAGGGTCTTCTTTATTTCCTCCTTTATATATAGGTACTATATTTGATTTTTTCCAATCTTCTGGAACTTTACCTTCTTTCAAGGAACTGTTTATTATGCTATGTATTATGTCTGCCAGTTCATTCCTGCATTCTTTCAAAATCCAGTTTGCTATTTCATCCGGTCCATGTGCTTTTCTGACATCAAGATTACTTAAGTGTGTCAATATTTAATTCTTTGTTACTTCTATTTCTTTCATGGGAGGGACTTTCTCTTTCCATTCGATCTCTTCAGGTTGTATGTTCTCCCTTGTAAACACTGATTTAAAATGTTTGTTCATAATTTCCGCCATTTCAATTTCCTCTGTGTATTCAACTCCTCCTTGTCTTAATTTCTCCAAATCTTGTTTGTTTTTCAGTTTGTTGTTTACAAATCTGTAGAATATTTTTGGTTGATCTTTACATTTTTCTATTACATCTTTTTCATATTTTCTCTTTTTCCTCTCTGCACGCTTGTACATATTCATTTCTATAGCAAGTATATATTTTCCATTTTTCTGGTCTTTTGTTTTTCTTCTATTTGGTCCATCCTTGTCTCTTTTGTCTTTTATCTCCCTACAACTTTTGTTGTACCAGCATTTTACATATTCTTTTTCTTGTTTTTGTCTTGGGACATACTTTTCTACTCCTTTTTTATAGATTGTTGTCAAAATATTCCATTTCTCTTCTACTGTTGTATATTCTTTGTGTATTCTTTCCCAGTTTTCATTTTGGAAGAATTCTCTTATTTGATCAAAATTTGTTTTTTCATACATCAATCTTCCTTTTCTATATTGTTCATTTCTTTTCATGTATTTTTTCTCATTTAGTTCTAGTTCTATCAATATGTGGTCACTTTTGCTTATTGGTGCCTGGTATTCTATCTTTTCCACTATTTTAGGTTCTGATGTGATTATTAGGTCTAGTCTCGATGGTTCTTCTTCATTTCTATACCTAGTGTTCTCTTGAATCCATTGTGTCATTGTGTGGTCAATAATCATCTCAAGTAGAACACTTCCCCATGAGTCTTCTCCACCCTTTACGGTCATCTCTTCCCAGCATATTTCTTTGCAATTATAGTCGCCCATCATAACTATTCTTCCTCCATCTTCCATTATCTCGTTTAGTGTTACTCTTGTGTCTTCTAACATGCTTTTATGTTCATTCTCTTCCCATGAGGCTGTTTTTGGGGGCACGTAGTTTATTACAAACTTTCTGCTCTTCTTATCTCTATCTTCTAATTCTATCATAATCATCTCTACTCTATTCTTCCCACATGTGACTCTCTTCACGTTTATATCCTTCTTAGTCAGGAACATAACTCCATCCCCTTGTTTTATCTTTCTGTTTCTAATCCAATAATTATATGCATTGTGTCCTATGCTGTTGGGTGGTAGTGGGCCTTTTAATTTTGTCTCAACAATTCCCATTATGTCCGGATCTTTTTCTTTCAGATATTTGTTCAGTTCATTCAGTCCTGTTATTAATCCATCTATATTTGTGTAGGATACTCTTAACTTTCTGTTATTTCCATTGTATTCTCTGTTTCTTTTGTGTTTCTCTCTTTTATGTTCCATTTCTTCAATTTCATATTCACTACTCTCCAGTAGAATTCTTGTTTTTCTGTCTCCGTTCTGGTCTCGTTTTTTTTCTTAGCTTCATGTCTTTTCCTTATTTCCTCCTCTCTTTCCTCTTTATTCATTTCCCTTTTTATCCATACCTTTTTATATTGTTCACTTGTTGCTAGTTTCCCTGTTTTGGATAAGATATTCTCTGCCGTCGTTTGTGACCTGAATTTAATCTTAATTGGTCTGGTCTTGTCTGTACTATATTTCTCAAGCCTGAACTTCTCTTCGAATTGTTTCATTATTTCTGGCTCATCTTCCTGAACTAATTCTAGTAAATTTCTTACTTTTTCATTTTCCTCTTTGATTCTTGTGGTTCTATCTGGGTTATGTTTCTCTTCCATTCCTAATATAATTATACATTTCTTTCTATCTGCTAAGTCTCTTACTATATTCTCCTTCTGTCTCATCACTTTAATAACTGAGTCTTCAGTTTGTTCTTTCATTTGCTGTTTGATTATGTCAGTAAATGCAACTTTGTTGTTTTCTTGGATTGTTTTCCAACCCTCCTTGTTGTCCTTATTATTCTCCTTTAAGACTTTATTCTCCTCTTTTACTTCTTTTAACTGTTTTTTTTAATTCTTCAATTTCCTTAGTTAAGTTTTTGTTGATCTTCTCTAGTTCTTCCAATTTTTCAACCCTCTGCACAATGTTGTTAACGTGACCGAACCTAAGCTCCCAGTGCTCGATCATCTTATCGAGCTTCTCTTCTAGTCTTGTTAATCTGGGGGGGGGGGTTGTGTCACCCCCCACCCTCTTTAAATCCATGGAAAATATTCTCATCACCTTCTACTGTATTGCTCTTATCTATACTTCTAATCTTTACATTTTTGTTAGACATTTCGTCGTCGCTAAATTGGTCCGGGCCTCTTTTGTTTAGATGGCGTCTGCCTGCCTGGGCCAAGTCCTCTCCTTCCTCATTTCCTTCCATTTCCCTCAGTAATCCCTCCCCCTCTCCTTTTTCCTCACTTTCCCACTACACTGCGAGCAATTTCCCCCCCACCCTGTAAATACAATAGGTACTTCCTTTGCTTTGGGATCCACGAAATTTTCACTCTTTCTTCAGAACGTCCTCTACGCCGTCCGTTCGGTGGAGTGTGTGTATTCACTTGGTCTTTGGATCACGTGTTGGACTCGTGATCGACAGCTATTTCCCTCCTGGAAGAGAGCTCAGAGCTCGTAGGTCCGATGTATGGGTAATGCTATGACCTTGCACACACACACACACCCAACTCCCCGCCCACGAGAGTTGGAGTAACACCCCTCAGCGCTGCGATACTGATATTATTTCAGCCCCGGGCGAGAGTCGAACCCGGACCTCCGTAGTGGCAGGCCAGAGCTCTAACCACAGCGCCATGAGAGGTGTGTGTGTGTGTGTGTATTTACCTAGTTGTATTTACCTAGTTGTATTTTACGGGAAGGGGAGCTATGCTCGTGGGGTCCCGTCTTCATATCTCATTTTATCTAAACAATTTTTAAATTCATGTATTGTTTTTGCACACACCACTTTCTCATCTAACTTGTTCCAACTGTCTATTACTCTGTGTGGAAAGCTGTTCTTTTTCAGATCTCTTCTATAGCTGTCTTTTTTTATTTTCTTTCCGTGTCCTCTTGTATTTCTGTCATCCCATTTTATCAGATTCTCTCTATCAGTAATTTCTATGCCTTTCATGATTCTGTACATAGCTATCAAATCTCCTCTCTCTCTTCTTTGCTCTAGTGTCTGTAGTTCAAGTTTTTGTAGTCTCTCTTCATATGATAGTTTTGAGAGTGTTGGTGCCAGTTTTGTAATTGCTCTTTGTATTCTTTCAAGTTTTTTTATACATTTTTTTGTACTTGGTGACCATATTGTTGCTGCATATTCTAATCTTGGTCTTATCAGGGTGATTAGGATTTTCCTCACCATTTCTTCATCCAGGTATGTAAATGCCACTTTGATTGTTCTTATTAAATTATAAGTTTCTCCAAAAATCTTATTTATATGTTTTTCAGGTGACATATTATTCATAACAATGACTCCCAGGTCCTTCTCATTTTCTACTTTTTTTATTCCTTCTTCTCCCAAATTATATGCTCCTGTTATTCTGTTTTTGCTTTTTCCAAATTCCATTATACTACACTTTTTTGTATTGAACTCCATCTCCCACTTCCTACTCCATTCCTGTACTTTATTTAGATCTCTTTGTAGTGATTCACAATCTTCTTCAGTTTTCACTCTTTTCAGTAGTTTTGCATCGTCTGCAAAGAAGCTCATATAGCTTTCAATTCCTTCATCCATATCATTAATATATATAGCAAACATTATTGGGGCCAGGACTGTTCCCTGCGGGACACCGCTTATTACTTCATTCCATTTTGAGTGCTGGTTTCTTATCACTACTCTCATTTTTCTTTCTTGCAAAAAGTCTTCCATCCAATTTAGTAATTTACCTTGTATTCCTCCTTCAGATTCTAGTTTCTTAAGCAACTTCTTATGTGGTACTTTGTCAAAAGCTTTTTTTAGGTCTAGAAATGCACAATCAGCCCATCCATCTCTTTCTTGTATTATATCTATTAGCCTTGAATAGAAGCATATTAAATTGGTGACGCATGATCGTCCTTGTCTGAATCCAAATTGCCTTGGATTTAGTACGTTGTTTTTTTCCAAGTATTTTACCCATCTATTTTTGATAATTCTTTCACAAATTTTTGCTATTGTACTTGTTAGAGAGACTGGTCTATAGTTGGTAGGTTCTTCTTTATTTCCTCCTTTATATATAGGTACTATATTTGCTTTTTTCCAATCTTCTGGAACTTTTCCTTCTTTCAAGGAACTGCTTATTATGCTATGTATTTTGTCTGCCAGTTCATTCCTGCATTCTTTCAGAATCCAGTTTGCTATTTCATCTGGTCCATGTGATTTTCTGACATCAAGATTACTCAAGTGTATCAATATTTCATTCTTTGATACTTCTATCTTTTCTATAGGGGGGATTTTCTCTTTCCATTCAATCTCTTCAGGTTGTATGTTCTCCCTTGTAAACACTGATTTAAAATGTTTGTTCAGAATTTCCGCCATTTCCATTTCCTCAGTGTATTCAACTCCCCCTTGTCTTAGTTTCTCCAAGTCCTGTTTGTTTTTCAGTTTATTGTTTACAGATCTGTAGAATAGTTTTGGTTTATCTTTACATTTTTCTATGACATTTTTTTTCATATTTTCTCTTTTCCTCTCTGCACACTTGTACATATTGATTTCTATAACTAGTATATATTTTCCAATTTTCAGGTCTTCTGTCTTTTTTCCATCTGGTCCAGGCTTTGTCTCTTTTGTCTTTTAACTCCCTACAACTTTTGTTGTACCAGCATTTTACATATTCTTTTTCTTGTTTTTGTCTTGGGACATACTTTTCCACTCCTTTTTTGTAAATTTTTGTTAAAATATTCCATTTCTCTTCCACTGATGTTTCTTCTTTGTATATTTCTTCCCAGTTTTCTTGTTGGAAGAATTCTCTTATTTTATCAAAGTTTGTTTTTTCATACTCATTCTTCTTTTTCTATTTCTATATTTTCTTTTCATATATTTTTCTTCATTAAGTTCCAGTTCAATCAATATGTGGTCACTTTTACCTATTGGTGTTTTATATTCAATCTTGTCCACTATTCTAGGTTCAGATGTAATTATTAAGTCTAGCCTCGATGGTTCTTCTTCATTTCTATACCTAGTGTTCTCTTGTATCCATTGTGTCATTGTGTGGTCAATAATCATCTCAAGTAGAGCGTTTCCCCATGAGTCGTCTCCACCCTTTACTGTCATTTCTTCCCAGCAGATTTCTTTGCAATTAAAGTCGCCCATCATAACTATTCTTCCTCCATCTTCCATTATTTTAGTTAATGTTATCTTTGTGTCCTCTAACATACTTTTATGTTCACTCTCCTCCCATGAGGCTGTTTTTGGGGGCACATAGTTTATTACAAACTTTCTGCTCTTCTTATCTCTGTCTTCTACTTCTATCATAATCATCTCTACTGTATTCTTTCCATATATGACACCTTTCACGTTTATATCCTTCTTAGTCAGGAACATAACTCCACCCCCTTGCTTTTTCTCTCTGTTTCTAATCCAATAATTGTATGCATCATGTCCTACACTGTTGGGTGGTAGTGGGCCTTTTAATTTTGTTTCTACAATTCCCATTATGTCCGGTTCTTTTTCTTTCAAATAATCATTCAGCTCATTCAATCCTGTTATTAATCCATCTATATTTGTGTAAGACACTCTTAGTTTTCTGCCACTTCCATTGTGTTCTCTGTTTCCCTTATGTTTTTCTTTTGTATGTCGAACTTCCTTAGTTTCATGTTCACTACTCTCCAATAGAATCTCTCTTTCTCTGACTCCGTTCTGTTCTCGTTTTTTGCCTTAGCTTCCAGTCTTTTCTGCTTTTCTTCCTCTCTTTCCTCTTTATTCATTTCTCTTTTTATCCATATCTTTTTGTATTGTTCACTTGTTGCTAGTTTCCCTGTTTTGGATAATATATTCTCTGCCGTTGTTTGTGACTTGAATTTAATCTTAATTGGTCTGGTCTTGTCTGTGCTATACTTTCCGAGTCTAAATTTCTCTTCGATTTGTTTCATAATTTCTGGTTCATCTTCCTGAACTGATTCTAGTAATTGGCTTACTTTTTCATTTTCCTCTTTGATTCTTGTGGTTCTATCTGTGTTGTGTTTCTCTTCCATTCCTAATATAATCATACATTTCTTCTTGTCTGCTAAATCTCTTACTATATTCTCCTTCTGTCTCATCACTTTAATAACTGAGTTTTCAGTTTGTTCATTCATTTGCTGTCTGATTATGTCAGTGAATGCAACCTTGCTATTTTCATGAATTTTTTTCCAACCCTCCTCTTTCTCTATTATTCTCCTTTAAGACTTTATTCTCATCTTTTACTTCTTTTAACTGTTGTTTTAATTCTTCAATTTCCTTAGTTAAGTTTTTGTTCGCCCTCTCTAGTTCTTCCAATTTTTCAATTCTTCGTATCATACTGTCAACATTACCTAACTTACGTTCCAAGTCCTCGATCACCTTATCAACTCTCTCCTCTAGTCTTATCAGTCGGGGGGGGGGGGGGTTGTGTCCCCCCCACCCTCTTTAAATCCCTGGAACATATTCTCGTCACTTTCTACTGTATTGCTCCTCTCTATACTTCTAATCTTTACATTTTTATTTGCCATTTCGTCATCACTGAGCTGGTCCGGTGGTCGTTTCATGTTGACCTTACGCTTGTCTGCTTGGGCCAAGTCCTCCACATCCTCATTTCCTTCCATTTCCCCAGCAATCCCTCCCCTTCTCCTCTTTTCCTACTTACCTACTGCCCCACGAGCAATTTCCCCCCACCCTGTAAATACAAAAAGGTACTTCTCTTTGTGTTGGGATCCACAATCGGCACTTTTCTTCAGAACGTTCTTCAAGCCGTCCGTTCGTTGAAAGTGTGTGTGTGTGTGTGTGTGTGTGTGTGTGTGTGTGTGTGTGTGTGTGTATTTACCTAGTTGTATTTTACGGGAAGGGGAGCTATGCTCGTGAGGTCCCGTCTTCATATCTCATTTTATCTAAACTATTTTTAAATTCATGTATTGTTTTTGCACACACCACTTTCTCATCTAACTTGTTCCAACTGTCTATTGCTCTGTGAGGAAAGCTGTTCTTTTTCAAATCTCTTCTATAGTTGTCTTTTTTTTATTTTCTTTCCGTGTCCTCTTGTATTTCTGTCATCCCATTTTATCAGATTCTCTCTATCAGTAATTTCTATGCCTTTCATGATTCTGTAAATAGCTATCAAATCTCCTCTCTCTCTTCTTTGCTCTAGTGTCTGTAGTTCAAGTTTTTGTAGTCTCTCTTCATATGATAGTTTTGAGAGTGTTGGTGCCAGTTTTGTAATTGCTCTTTGTATTCTTTCAAGTTTTTTTATACATTTTTTTGTACTTGGTGACCATATTGTTGCTGCATATTCTAATCTTGGTCTTATCAGGGTGATTAGGATTTTCCTCACCATTTCTTCATCCAGGTATGTAAATGCCACTTTGATTGTTCTTATTAAATTATAAGTTTCTCCAAAAATCTTATTTATATGTTTTTCAGGTGACATATTATTCATAACAATGACTCCCAGGTCCTTCTCATTTTCTACTTTTTTTATTCCTTCTTATACCAAATTAAATGCTCCTGTTATTCTGTTTTTGCTTTTTCCAAATTCCATTATACTACACTTTTTTGTATTGAACTCCATCTCCCACTTCCTACTCCATTCCTGTACTTTATTTAGATCTCTTTGTAGTGATTCACAATCTTCTTCAGTTTTCACTCTTTTCAGTAGTTTTGCATCGTCTGCAAAGAAGCTCATATAGCTTTCAATTCCTTCATCCATATCATTAATATATATAGCAAACATTATTGGGGCCAGGACTGTTCCCTGCGGGACACCGCTTATTACTTCATTCCATTTTGAGTGCTGGTTTCTTATCACTACTCTCATTTTTCTTTCTTGCAAAAAGTCTTCCATCCAATTTAGTAATTTACCTTGTATTCCTCCTTCAGATTCTAGTTTCTTAAGCAACTTCTTATGTGGTACTTTGTCAAAAGCTTTTTTTAGGTCTAGAAATGCACAATCAGCCCATCCATCTCTTTCTTGTATTATATCTATTAGCCTTGAATAGAAGCATATTAAATTGGTGACGCATGATCGTCCTTGTCTGAATCCAAATTGCCTTGGATTTAGTACGTTGTTTTTTTTCCAAGTATTTTACCCATCTATTTTTGATAATTCTTTCACAAATTTTTGCTATTGTACTTGTTAGAGAGACTGGTCTATAGTTGGTAGGTTCTTCTTTATTTCCTCCTTTATATATAGGTACTATATTTGCTTTTTTCCAATCTTCTGGAACTTTTCCTTCTTTCAAGGAACTGCTTATTATGCTATGTATTTTGTCTGCCAGTTCATTCCTGCATTCTTTCAGAATCCAGTTTGCTATTTCATCTGGTCCATGTGATTTTCTGACATCAAGATTACTCAAGTGTATCAATATTTCATTCTTTGATACTTCTATTTTTCTATAGGGGGGATTTTCTCTTTCCATTCAATCTCTTCAGGTTGTATGTTCTCCCTTGTAAACACTGATTTAAAATGTTTGTTCATAATTTCCGCCATTTCCATTTCCTCAGTGTATTCAACTCCCCCTTGTCTTAGTTTCTCCAAGTCCTGTTTGTTTTTCAGTTTATTGTTTACAAATCTGTAGAATAGTTTTGGTTGATCTTTACATTTTTCTATGACATCTTTTTCATATTTTCTCTTTTCCTCTCTGCACGTTTGTACATATTCATTTCTATAACAGGTATATATTTTCCAATTTTCAGGTCTTCTGTCTTTTTTCCATCTGGTCCAGGCTTTGTCTCTTTTGTCTTTTAACTCCCTACAACTTTTGTTGTACCAGCATTTTACATATTCTTTTTCTTGTTTTTGTCTTGGGACATACTTTTCCACTCCTTTTTTGTAAATTTTTGTTAAAATATTCCATTTCTCTTCCACTGATGTTTCTTCTTTGTATATTTCTTCCCAGTTTTCTTGTTGGAAGAATTCTCTTATTTTATCAAAGTTTGTTTTTTCATACATCATTCTTCCTTTTCTATATTGTTCATTTCTTTTCATATATTTTTCTTCATTAAGTTCCAGTTCAATCAATATGTGGTCACTTTTACCTATTGGTGTTTTATATTCAATCTTGTCCACTATTCTAGGTTCAGATGTAATTATTAAGTCTAGCCTCGATGGTTCTTCTTCATTTCTATACCTAGTGTTCTCTTGTATCCATTGTGTCATTGTGTGGTCAATAATCATCTCAAGTAGAGCGTTTCCCCATGAGTCGTCTCCACCCTTTACTGTCATTTCTTCCCAGCAGATTTCTTTGCAATTAAAGTCGCCCATCATAACTATTCTTCCTCCATCTTCCATTATTTTAGTTAATGTTATCTTTGTGTCCTCTAACATACTTTTATGTTCACTCTCCTCCCATGAGGCTGTTTTTGGAGGCACATAATTTACTACAAACTTCCTGCTCTTCTTATCTCTGTCTTCTACTTCTATCATAATCATCTCTACTGTATTCTTTCCATATATGACACCTTTCACGTTTATATCCTTCTTAGTCAGGAACATAACTCCACCCCCTTGCTTTTTCTCTCTGTTTCTAATCCAATAATTGTATGCATCATGTCCTACACTGTTGGGTGGTAGTGGGCCTTTTAATTTTGTTTCTACAATTCCCATTATGTCCGGTTCTTTTTCTTTCAAATAATCATTCAGCTCATTCAATCCTGTTATTAATCCATCTATATTTGTGTAAGACACTCTTAGTTTTCTGCCACTTCCATTGTGTTCTCTGTTTCCCTTATGTTTTTCTTTTGTATGTCGAACTTCCTTAGTTTCATGTTCACTACTCTCCAATAGAATCTCTCTTTCTCTGACTCCGTTCTGTTCTCGTTTTTTGCCTTAGCTTCCAGTCTTTTCTGCTTTTCTTCCTCTCTTTCCTCTTTATTCATTTCTCTTTTTATCCATATCTTTTTGTATTGTTCACTTGTTGCTAGTTTCCCTGTTTTGGATAATATATTCTCTGCCGTTGTTTGTGACTTGAATTTAATCTTAATTGGTCTGGTCTTGTCTGTGCTATACTTTCCGAGTCTAAATTTCTCTTCGATTTGTTTCATAATTTCTGGTTCATCTTCCTGAACTGATTCTAGTAATTGGCTTACTTTTTCATTTTCCTCTTTGATTCTTGTGGTTCTATCTGTGTTGTGTTTCTCTTCCATTCCTAATATAATTATACATTTATTTTTGTCTGCTAAGTCTCTTACTATATTCTCCTTCTGTCTCATCACTTTAATAACTGAGTTTTCAGTTTGTTCATTCATTTGCTGTCTGATTATGTCAGTGAATGCAACCTTGCTATTTTCCTGAATTTTTTTCCAACCCTCCTTGTTCTCCATATTATTCTCCTTTAAGACTTTATTCTCATATTTTACTTCTTTTAACTGTTGTTTTAATTCTTCAATTTCCTTAGTTAAGTTTTTGTTCGCCCTCTCTAGTTCTTCCAATTTTTCAATTCTTCGTATCATACTGTCAACATTACCTAACTTACGTTCCAAGTCCTCGATCACCTTATCAACTCTCTCCTCTAGTCTTATCAGTCGGGGGGGGGGGGGTTGTGTCCCCCCCACCCTCTTTAAATCCCTGGAACATATTCTCGTCACTTTCTACTGTATTGCTCCTCTCTATACTTCTAATCTTTACATTTTTATTTGCCATTTCGTCATCACTGAGCTGGTCCGGTGGTCGTTTCATGTTGACCTTACGCTTGTCTGCTTGGGCCAAGTCCTCCACATCCTCATTTCCTTCCATTTCCCCAGCAATCCCTCCCCTTCTCCTCTTTTCCTACTTACCTACTGCCCCACGAGCAATTTCCCCCCACCCTGTAAATACAAAAAGGTACTTCTCTTTGTGTTGGGATCCACAATCGGCACTTTTCTTCAGAACGTTCTTCAAGCCGTCCGTTCGTTGAAAGTGTGTGTGTGTGTGTGTGTGTGTGTGTGTGTGTGTGTGTGTGTGTGTGTGTGTGTGTGTGTGTGTGTGTGTGTGTGTGTGTGTGTGATTGAAGACCAGAGCTAATTCTGTATCCACTATCTCAGAGATTTTCTCGATTTTTCGGATGGATTGTTTTTAATACGAAGGAAGCAGGACTCCGAGTTCCCTGGTGTTATTCGACAGAAAAACATTACACTAAAATGAAATACAATCTTTCGGTTGACTCATACAACCATCTTCAGGTAAGTAAAAATAAACACTCAGATAAGTATTTAAAAGCAGGTATACGAGGGAACTAGGAGAGGTAGGACGTTAGTTCAAGGAGGGCTTCGCATTAATTAGCAGATGGTAGCAGGGCATTTGCTCACAGAAGGACATTTGCTGATACCGTGCACCCTAGTTGTGAAGCTGTAAAGAATCAAATGTGTCAGTCTGTATACTGATGATAGGGGTGTATCACATGGTGTAAATTCTTTCTAGAATATGTGGTTTCTTGTGGCTGTTGCATTGTTTAGATACTTTTATGTTATTGACTAGATCTTGCCTGGTAGTTTTATTGTGCGCTTGTCATGTGTTAGCTTATGCCATATTCACGAGCATGCATAGTGAGTTCCCTGCTCGTGAAGGTAGCATACGCAAACACATGACACAAGCACACAATAAAACTCCTATCAGACAAGATCTAGTCAACAACACAAAAATACTTAATGCAACACTCACAAGAAACTACATATTTTAGAAAGAGTTTACATTACACAATACACCCCTATCATCAATATACAGACTGACACATTTGCTACACAACTAGGCTGCATGGTATCAGCAATTGTCCTTCTGTGACCAAATGTCCTGCTACACCCGCTAATTAATTCGAAGCCCCCCACTCTCCTTGACCTAATGTCCATTTCAACCTACCTCTCCTAGTACCTTCATATACCTATATTTAAATACTTATCTCAATGTTTATTCTTACTTACCTGAAGGTGGATGTATGAGTCAGCCGAAAGCTTGTATTTCAACATAGTGTAATGTTTTTCTGTCGAATAACACCATGGAACTCGGAGTCCTTGTGTTTATATATCGATCGTTCTCTCCTTCACCCGTGAATTTTGAAAACCATAGAGAATGTGATTAAGGGCAGTTTATAGAAAATGTCAAAATGCAGGGGCGACTACAATAAATATAATCAAGACGCCGATATGGCAGCCTCGCATATCCACTTGCTCCTCATGACGCCTACGTATGCGGCACCGTATGGAAGAGGTTAACCTCCCTTCGGGTTATAAACAATCCATCCGAAAAATCGAGAAAATCTCTAAGACAGTGGATACAGAATTATCTCTGGTCTTCAATCAAACATAACTGCTCATATATATATATATACATATATATATATATATATATATATATATATATATATATATATATATATATATATATATATACATATATATATATATATATATATATATATATATATATATATATATATATACAGAATTATCTCTGGTCTTCAAACATGATAATTGCTCATATATATATATATATATATATATATATATATATATATATATATATATATATATATATACATTATTATTATCATCATAATTGTCATTATTATGCTGATTACCACAGGGAACATTCTATTGTAATCCTTGAAGATGTGAACAAATATCACAAAAGTGCTCGGATTTCAAGAACTTTTCTTTTCCCTGTGGTAATCAGCATAACAGTGTAGTCACGTGTGTTTTGTGATACTTGTGCATATATATATATATATGTGTGTGTGTGTGTGTATACATATATATATACATATATATATATATATATATATATATATATATATACAATGGTATCTTGGATTTTCCCATTGTCTGTAATAATCTTGAGCCAGAACAAATTGAATATTCTGCATGACAAAAAATGAAACCCAGTAATGAACAAGCATCATAGATATGCAATGCAAAATCAGAGACGCTTGATGCAGATACCTGCAACAACCACACAA
>NC_134800.1:10674299-10676799 GCF_046742065.1 Oratosquilla oratoria | reverse complement strand
TATCAAGTCGCTCGTTGAACTTCTCAACCCAAAACAACGGCTCGCATTTCTCGCAAAACCGTTTCATAAATAAGATAATGTCCACGGTTGAAAGACTTGGGAATATGAGTTATTCAGAACTGTAGGAAAATAAAACCAAAACCCATATATAAAATTCGACGACAGGAACAGAAATAAAGTAGGATATATATATATATATATATATATATATATATATATATATATATATATATATATATATGTGACGTAAGCGGAGTAGGAAACACAGGAGTCTTAGTCTTGAGTTTATTCCTGACTAGTTTCGCAGGTATACTTGCATACCTGCGAAACTAGTCAGGGATAAACTCAAGACTAAGACTCCTGTATATATACAGTATATATATATATATATATGTATATCAGCTTTGAGGAATAATTTACTGCGTCATTTTCAAGAAACTCTATTCTTGTCGATGCGATACGTTTCGGTCGGGAGCAGCACAGAGGTGCCAGACGTGTAGAAATACCCCTTACTTATAAGTTACTAGGCGAGTGACTATGGGGGTCTTTCGCTCATACTATGGATATATAACGTTATCAAAAGAAAAACTCTTAAATATGATAACTTATTTAGACTCTCAGGGCAAACGGAAATTACTTATCTAAGTACACTCGCCTGAACACCAAGGAAATGCTTCATTAGTCCCCCATGGAGTTTTTTTTTTTTTATATTGTCATTGAATAGGAGTTATTCATCATGACCTTTTTTCGTGTTAAGTACACTCCGCCAAGAAATTTAATTTGTAGGATAATACTATATTGACAACATTGTTATCTAATAAACCTCATACAGGAAACTGAATAAACAAACATATGCTACGTGAATAAAATTGTTTTCATTAGTCATAGATACAGCTTTGTGCAGTGAATATATATATATATATATATATATATATATATATGTGTGTGTATTTACCTAGTTGTATTTACCTAGTTGTATTTTACGGGAAGGGGAGCTATGCTCGTGGGGTCCCGTCTTCATATCTCATTTTATCTAAACTATTTTTAAATTCATGTATTGTTTTTGCACACACCACTTTCTCATCTAACTTGTTCCAACTGTCTATTGCTCTGTGAGGAAAGCTGTTCTTTTTCAAATCTCTTCTATAGTTGTCTTTTTTTATTTTCTTTCCGTGTCCTCTTGTATTTCTGTCATCCCATTTTATCAGATTCTCTCTATCAGTAATTTCTATGCCTTTCATGATTCTGTAAATAGCTATCAAATCTCCTCTCTCTCTTCTTTGCTCTAGTGTCTGTAGTTCAAGTTTTTGTAGTCTCTCTTCATATGATAGTTTTGAGAGTGTTGGTGCCAGTTTTGTAATTGCTCTTTGTATTCTTTCAAGTTTTTTTATACATTTTTTTGTACTTGGTGACCATATCGTTGCTGCATATTCCAATCTTGGTCTTATCAGGGTGATTAGGATTTTCCTCACCATTTCTTCATCCAGGTATGTAAATGCCACTTTGATTGTTCTTATTAAATTATAAGTTTCTCCAAAAATCTTATTTATATGTTTCTCAGGTGACATATTATTCATAACAATGACTCCCAGGTCCTTCTCATTTTCTACTCTTTTTATTCCTTCTTCTCCCAAATTATATGATCCTGTTATTCTGTTTTTGCTTTTTCCAAATTCCATTATACTACACTTTTTTGTATTGAACTCCATCTCCCACTTCCTACTCCATTCCTGTACTTTATTTAGATCTCTCTGTAGTGATTCACAATCTTCTTCAGTTTTCACTCTTTTCAGTAGTTTTGCATCATCTGCAAAGAAGCTCATATAGCTTTCAATTCCTTCATCCATATCATTAATATATATAGCAAACATTATTGGGGCCAGAACTGTTCCCTGCGGGACACCGCTTATTACTTCATTCCATTTTGAGTGCTGATCTCTTATCACTACTCTCATTTTTCTTTCTTGCAAAAAGTCTTCCATCCAATTTAGCAATTTACCTTGTATTCCTCCTTCATATTCTAATTTCTTAAGCAACTTCTTATGTGGT
The DNA here is from genome assembly GCF_046742065.1 of Oratosquilla oratoria. Taxonomy (NCBI): domain Eukaryota; kingdom Metazoa; phylum Arthropoda; class Malacostraca; order Stomatopoda; family Squillidae; genus Oratosquilla; species Oratosquilla oratoria. Next base: position 10,674,750 of record NC_134800.1, on the reverse strand, counting down.
ACTTTGTCAAAAGCTTTTTTTAGGTCTAGAAATGCACAATCAGCCCATCCATCTCTTTCTTGTATTATATCTATTAGCCTTGAATAGAAGCATATTAAATTGGTGACGCATGATCGTCCTTGTCTGAATCCAAATTGCCTTGGATTTAGTACGTTGTTTTTTCCAAGTATTTTACCCATCTACTTTTGATAATTCTTTCACAAATTTTTGCTATTGTACTTGTTAGAGAGACTGGTCTATAGTTGGTAGGTTCTTCTTTATTTCCTCCTTTATATATAGGTACTATATTTGCTTTTTTCCAATCTTCTGGAACTTTTCCTTCTTTTAAGGAACTGCTTATTATGCTATGTATTTTGTCTGCCAGTTCATTCCTGCATTCTTTCAGAATCCAGTTTGCTATTTCATCTGGCCCATGCGATTTTCTGACATCAAAATTACCCAAGTGTGTCAA
>NC_134800.1:10594299-10669299 GCF_046742065.1 Oratosquilla oratoria | reverse complement strand
AAAAAATTATATTGGACAAACTGGGAAAAACTTGGAAACAAGGATTTCCCAACATAAATATAGTGTGAGATCTGCCCAGGAAAATAATGCGTTATTTCAACACAAAGCATTATACAACCATCATATTGATTGGTCCAAGGGAGTAATGTCAGCCAAAGGAAAGAAACTACACCAAAGAAATGTAATAGTATCTAGCTTAATATGGGGCACTTTTGATCAAAATGTAAACTTAAGCTGTGGACATTTCAAATGTGATAAATTGGTAACCCAAATGGTGATCAATATGTTTCCGCCAAATTGAACCTTATGTGTTGGTCAGGTCAATAGAGGTAAGGTCATCCCCACCCCCGTATTGTACTGTCTCCCCCTACGATTGTCACCTGATACATTTAAACAACTCTGTATCTTTCATTTTAGTCTGAAGATATACAAAAATACTTACTGTCTACAAGTTTCCTTTCTCCTGTGGTTATTTTGCATTTTTGTATCACGGCGATATGATTGCTTGCAGTATATATATATATATATATATATATATATATATATATATATATATATATATTATATATATATATATATATATATATATACATATATATATATATATATATATATATATATATATATATATATATATATATATGGCGATGATAGCTTACGAGGCCTATGTTCACATAAAACCCTTGACGAGAAACTACCGGCCGATGCAAACTGTCCCCTTTGCCCTATGCACAGGTACAACTAATGCAGTGGCCCCATCAGCGTCTATTGTGACGCCCATGAGGGCAAGCAGACAGGGTAAGGGTAACCCTTGGCCACGGCAATGAGGTCCAACTCGCGAAGAAAGCAGTCGACATACCGAAAGACTACGACAACTGTTATAAGGATTGCTTCACTTATGAGTGTACCTTGCAGTCTGTGTCTATTTCAATTAACGCTTGTACCGAGACACATGGATTAGAAAAAAAAAATACTCTATGCAAAACTTGACAATCAATAATATAATCGATCACTGGCGGCCGCTTGATATTTTATTTATTTATTTATTTTTAAACCAGGAACACAACTAGCTTTCTCTCTTTGAGTTTTGCAAGACGTAAGGTTGGCGAATGCTGGATCCTGATTTCAGAGACGGGATCCACACCGATGGATTTGCCATGCCAATGCCGGAGGAGTGGCAGAGGCTATCGATTACATACCTGCTAGTACCCGTTGGCGGATCGTACAGATCGACATTGCTTATACCGCCGTCTTCTTTGGAACCGACCAGAGGTGCAGTGATCTCTGCAAGTGGTCTGAAAAAAAAATCCCTTGCATTTATGGCTTAATACTGCTCCGACACTTTTTAAATTGGCACTACACCCCTGCTTGGATCCAAGGACATTTTAAGAATCACGTGTTCAGAATTCACCCTATAAACATACATAATTCTGTGGAGAACTTCCTCAACACTGAGTTCAGAGGACAACATTACAATGAACCACGTGTTTTAGAATAAATATCCAGAACTTGCTTGAGCCTACAGTGACAAAGCTAAGGCATGATATATATATATATCATAAGTGATTCTGAGTTCTGTATTACAGATTTTCTTCAGAAATTTTTCTTTTCGTCTTAGATGCGCTTTTGTTTCTTCTGACAGGTTGTGGAGAAGGTTTCCGCACTTCTAAGACGAAAAGAAAATGTTCTGAAGAAAATCTGTAATACAGAACTCGGAATCACTTTTAATGAAGTATGCATCAGAGAAAATCTCCTGCCCACATATACCCACATATATCACTCATTAACAAGCTATATAAATCGTTAGCTCGTCCACATTTGGAATATGCTGTTTCCGTATGGTCACCGAATCTCATTAAAGACATTGACAGACTGGAAAAAGTACAACGGCGAGCCACAAAACTGATTCCAAATATCAGAAATAAATCATACGAAAATCGACTTAAGCACATTAATCCGTTTTCCCTAAAAAAAGCGTAGACTCAGAGGTGACTTGATACAGGTCTTTAAGATTTTAAAGGGAATTGACAACATCAAAAGTGACCAAATTTTCACATTGAATGAGAATCAGACAAGAAACAATGGTCTCAAACTGTTCGGAAATAGATTCAATTTGGAAGTAGGTAGAAACAACTTTGCCAACCGTGTAGTTAATGAATGGAATAAACTTCCTGCACAGGTAGTGCAATGTAGTTCAGTTCGAAGCTTTAAGAATCATTTAGATAAATACCTAAGTAAGATGCTGTAATGATTATAATTTATGTTATATTATTTGTTTTTGTTTTGTTATAATTTGTCTGTCTGATTTTCATTTATTATTAGTTATATGTCAATTTATAATCATTTACTATTTACCTGTTTGTTTGTTATTCAACTATACCTATGCATTTATTTATGTATTTTATTTATAATTTTTACATCATTATAGTTTTAATTTATCATTAATATGATTTTTTTTTTTTTTTTTTTTTTTTTTTTTGCATCCGACCTAGATATGGATCAAAAGGTCTCCTGTCGGCATGCTCCGCCTTTGTAATACCTTTGTAATATATATATATATATATATATATATATATTATATAAAGGAAGGAAGCATGTTTTCTTTGATGTATGTTGAATACGACAGCATTCTGACAACTGTTCAACGTCTTGATGTTTTTTATTTTTCTTATCAGGATTTTTCCTGCTGGGGGGAGGGGTAAGCTAATACAAGATCTCCATAGTTCCCCCATTTAATATTTCGAGTTTTTGTCTTCAAAGAGACATCATCAGGATTGACAAAAATTTTACTTTTCCCATAGACAAATTTTGTCAGTCCTAATGATATCTCTTTGAAGACGAAAACTAGAAATATTAAATGAAGATCTTGTATTAGCTCACACTCCAGCAGATAAAATACTGATAAGAAAAATAGAAAATATCAAGAAGTTGAACAATTATCAGAATGCTGTCGTATTCAAATATACATATACATATATATATATATATATATATATATATATATATATATATATATATATATATATATATAATCATATAGTGTGGTGTGAAGACAGAATGAGTGGTAGGGTGGTGAGTTGAAGCGCCAAGAACCCGTTGAAGTTTTATTTCTAACAAAACTTCAACGGATTCTTGGCGTTTAAACTCACCACCCTACCACTCATATATATATATATATATATATATATATATATATATTTATATATATTTTAATACATATATTTATATATATACATATATATATATATATATATATTTATATATATTTATGTATATATATATATGTATATATATATATATATATATATATATATATATATATAAATATATACATATATATATATATATTGACACCTTGACGTGGTGGATAGGTTTGAGAATCTTGATGATTGCAAAAGCTATGTCGATAGAGAGAAATCTCTGCAGGGTCACCCATATCGAACAGGTTTTGTAAGAAAGATCAGACAAAGAGTAACTCGCATACACAGTCGCAGGACCCACTGCTAACTGGCACGTCCCTGATGGCAAACAGGGAAATTCCCCATAGATATATGGGGTACCATCATAATGACGGCGTGGACCATTGGGCACTCTATAGATATATAGGGCTTCACCGAATATAATGAATAAGGTGACACCAGCGAAATATCTCACCAGAGACTAGTTGGCAGAGAGGTGAGATCTCTGCCAAAAAGACCTTCATTGCAATCACATATATATATATATATATATATATGTGTGTGTGTGTGTGTGTGTGTATGTGTGTGTGTGTGTGTGTGTGTGTGTGTGTGTGTGTGTGTGTGTGTGTACATATTGTAATCACTATAAAGTCGTAGGTACACTATAAAGTCGTAGGTACATGATTTCTAATCATGTGTAGCCATAATGGCTCACTTGACATGAATTAAACTTTGTCCCATCAACTCTGGAAAACATCGTCAGTAGTTTGTGGTGGGGACTTTCATGACCTCGGGAGTGGCACATTTATCATTAGCTAATATAATCTAATCAAACAGTATTCTCAGAAATGACCAGCCTTTTTTTATATCTGTTAATACTAATTTCATTGCAGGGATTTTGTTGTTGTTGTTAGCGAGGTGCGTTTGACTGTCAAACTAGTCTATCTTTTGAGTTAATCTTGGAATGGTGATTTTTTTTAACAAACACCATGTAAGTATATTATATAGAGTACGTTATCAGTGAATCTTATTGTAGAAGTTATTATATTGTTTCAATTTAACATTTACCACCTCAGCAAACTGATCTACCATCTCAGTACCTTCAGAGGTAGGTCAACATAGTCGAATTTGGGGAAGGGGAAGTCTTTCTATACATACATCAAAGGCTTTCCCCCCTGGCAAATAAATAAATAAATAAATGAATAAATAAATAAACACATACTTCTCTCCCACTCACCCCCTCCCTCCCTCTTATCTTGGCTCCTCCTGAATGACGGGCTGTCTTTCAGTCTCGCCCACTACCCTGCGTCAGAAGCAATGTAACAAGACACAGCTTCATTTAATCGGCGACCTCCCATCTTCGTCCCCTCATGCAGAAAAAGAGAAGAGGGAGAGAAATCCATTCGGGCTTTTACCCACATTTATCTTCAAATTCCTTCTTTCGCACACCTTCCCAAACTCTGTCACTAACTTCCTTAATCCCTCATCTGATCCTGCTACAAACGCAGTGTCGTCAGTTAACAACAACGGGCGTATCTCCCACTTTTTTCCATTTTCTTTGTCCATCTTCAATCCCCGGCCTATTATCCTTGTGTTAACCTCTCGCACCACTCCATCCATGTATAAATTGAACAGCAAAGGCGACATAACGAATCTCTGGCGAAGTCCCATCTTTACCTCAAACCACTCAATCCCTCCATTTCTATTTCTATCACAGGCTCTACTACTCTCGTAAAATCTCATGACTGCTCTTAACAGCTTTCCACTGATCCTATATATCTGCAATACCTCCCACAGTGCCTTCCTGTCTACCCTGTTACAAGCCTTTTCCAAATCCATGAAGACCCAAAGAAACATCCTTACCTTTTCCTAAAGCTTTCTCACATGTTTGCCCTTCCACAAAAACGTGATCCACGCGACCCCTACCTTTCCTAAACCCACACTGTTCCTCACCAATTACTCTCTCTGTTCCTCTCCTAATCCTCTCAATCCAAACCCTCCCATAAGCCTTCCCAACTACACTCAACAAATTTATCCCTCTGTAACTACTACACTCACACTTGTCCCCTCTTCCTTTGTAAAGTGAAATTATACAGGCACTCCTCCAGTCCTCCGACACTCTACCCCTTTTAGACAAACAGTACACAGCCTCACCAGCCATTCCACCATCACTGTACCTCCCTTTTTTAGACACTCCGCATGACACCCACCTAACCCAAGTGCCTTACCTGCTCTCATCGTTTTAATAATGGCTTTCACCTCATCTTTCATTATTTCTCCTCCAGTTTCCTCACCAATGTAATTTTCTTAGCGCTTCCCACAGCATCTACCTTTCCCTCCCTATCCTCCTTCACATTTAGCAACTCCCTAAAATACTCTGCCCATCTTCCTCTTACTGCCGTCTCTTCCATTAGCATCTCTCCATCTGCACCTTATACCTTTTCTTTACTTGAAAAGCCTTTTCTTCCTCTCTTGATATATTCCAAAACATATTTTTATTACTTTCATAATTTTCTGTCACACTCTTACCCCCCTTTCACACCTCTATCGTAATTGTCATATATACAATGTTTAGAAAAGACAAATATTTTAATTTACGGAGTCGGAGACAAACTCATTTCGTAAATTTCTAACCAACTTGAATTTTAAACAATCGCTCACATTTGGTGTCTTGGTGTAGTGTAGCTTGACAACCCTCAGTACCATATCTTCTTACTTTTTTCTAATTAGCGATGGTGTAACATTGCACTGAATGCTTTACTTATATCAGAGTATATCTACCTCCTTATCTTCGTTACATAACACTAGTAAAAAGGTAATTATTTTCCATCAGACAATTTTTTCTATGAAATCCTGCTAACTGGTGGTGCAGATATATCAAACTGATGTAACATAGACATGAACGCAATGTTTCTTGCCAGAAGAGGGACCAGCCAGTGAAACTCAACGGAACAGTTGAGCAATAGGGTGATTCGAATTATTATTCCTGAATCGACGTGCACTACGTTTTACCAGGTAGCCTCAGTTCCTGGAAACGGCAATCATTTATCGTTGTATCAGATTGTTTTCAGATAGAAAGCTTATCAAGTCGCTCGTTGAACTTCTCAACCCAAAACAACGGCTTGCAATTCTCGCAAAACCGTTTCATAAATAAGTTAACTGTCCACGGTTGAAGGACTTGGGAATATGAGTTATTCAGAACTGTAGGAAAATAAAACCAAAACCCATATATAAGATTCGACGACAGGAACAGAAATAAAGTAGGATATATATATATATATATATATATATATATATATATATATATATATATATATATATATATATCTAAATATGACGTAAGCGGAGTAGGAAACACAGGAGTCTTAGTCTTGAGTTTATTCCTGACTAGTTTCGCAGGTATACTTAAAAAAAAACATACCTGCGAAACTAGTCAGGAATAAACTCAAGACTAAGACTCCTGTGTTTCCTATTCCGCTTACATCAACCTGTCAGAATGTCTCAACAAATATATATATATATATATATATATATGTATATATATATGTATATATATATACATATATACATACATATGTATATATATATATATATATATATATACATATATATATATATATATGTTCTCACCTTTCTCATCATACACCAGGTAGGGTTACCCCTGTCAGTCATGATGCCTCGTGAATGCTCTCCACTCTCCTCTGTCTGCAAACAACTCCTTCTCCTTAACGTGGTCTAGCGTCTCCCCTCGTGCAGCCACTACTTCACGTATCCCATCTTTCCATCGCTTCCTTGGCCTTCCGACGGGTCTCTTACCAGCTGGATTCCATTTGTAGTATTTCAACGGTCCTCTATTTTCCTCCATTCGCATGACATGCCCATACCATCTTAACTGAGCTCTTTCGATAAAATGTAGTATCGGTTCCACGTCCAACTCTTCCCATATGTCATCATTCCTTAGCCTGTCTCTACGTGTCACTCCCTTGATAAGCCTTAGTACTCTCATCTCAGCTGCCTGTACTTTACTTTTTAATTTTGTTGTCAGCACCCAGCACTCAACCATATACTAGTACTGGTCTCATTATACTCTTATGTATAAGTATTTTAACTCTGGTAGATATGTGTTTTTCTTTGAATAGAGGGTACATTAGCCCAACATTTTGTGAAAACTTGGCTATTCGATTGTTTATTTCAAATTCCATACTGCATTTTTCATTTATCATCACTCCCAAGTATTTGAAGTTGTCTACCAGCTCCAGTACAGCATCTCCCAATCTCACCTCTATTTCGTCTCTTTGCCTGCTCACCATCATTACTTCAGTCTTTCTCTTGTTAATCTTCATGCCGGCATCTTCTAGTTCAGAATTCCATTTGTTAAGCACTTCTTGTAGTTCCGTGACAGTTCTTGTGACCAATGCCACATCATCAGCATATGCCAAGGTCAGTGCTTCGTCCTCCCCTACGTTTATTCTTTTTACAATTCTGTCCATGTATATAATGAACAGGATAGGGGATAGCACCCCACCTTGCCTCACACCTGAATCCACACTAAACCATTTCTCGGATCCCTGAGACCTAACCTCACTTGAACAATTTTGGTACATACTTATTATAGCTCTTATCAATGGTGGTGGTACTCTATAAACTGGATCTCTCAGAGCTTCCCAGAGTTTAACTCTTGGGACAGTATCAAAGGCTTTCTCTAGATCAATAAAAATATGTACAAGTCCTTTGCCCATTCCCAACTCTTGTCCATTATCATTTTTATTGTGAAAATTAGATCTATCACGCCTCTGTTTGATCTGAAGCCCCACTGCCACTCTTCCAATACATCCTCAATTGAGTTTCTTAGTCTCCTTTCCAATATCCTCTCATATACTTTTCCAGTGTGAGAGAGCAAGGAGATTCCGCGATAGTTCTTGCATTCTTTTCTGTCATTCTCTTTATATTTGGGACAGATTATTGCCTTCCCCCATTCCTCAGGGACTTTCCCTTCCTTCCAGACTTGAGAGAATAGTCTGTGAATCCAGTCAGTCATATCATCACCTGCAGATAGCAGCTCTGCTGGTAATTCGTCGACGCCTGTTTTTTTTCTTTTCTTTTTTTCATCTCTTTCAGGGCCAGTTTTATTTCTTGACGGATAATACTACTTTCATTTATACCTTCTTCAGTTGTTATCCCTTCTTCTTCCCCGAATTCCTGAATTTGCGGTTCCTTAGTTGTCCCTAGCAGTTCAGAGAAGTATTCTCGCCATCTTTCGTCTATTTCTTCCTGTTCGGTGAATAGAACACCTTCTTTGTCTTTTATGGTTCTTGCTGTAGGTTTCTTTCTTTTCCTATAGTTTCTAGCAATGCTGTATATTAGTTTCCTAGCGCCTTATATGTCTCGTTCCAGTTCATCACCTAGCTTCTCCCATGGCTGCTTCTTTGCTTCCCTTTTTATGCGCTCTGCTTCATTTCTTGCTTCAACATATGCTGTTCTAGTATTCATGTTTCTTCTTTGCATCCATTTCCTGAACGATGTGTTCTTTCTTTTGATAGCTTCCTTTACATCCTCTGTCCACCATATTGTTTTTTTTCCTCCAATTTTCTTTGTATGTATTACTTGTTTGGCTCCCTCGATTCCCTTGCTCTTCAAGTTTTCCCATTCTATTTCTCTGTCATCGACAATGTCATTACCATCAGGCTTAAGATTCCTTATTTTCTATTGGAATTCCTCTGCTACCTTCCTGTCTTTTAGCCTTTCCAAACAAAATCTCTCCCTCAGCACCTTCCGTTGCCTTTTGGGGGTTTTTATTGTCAGCTTAGTAAGGACAAGCCTGTGGTCAGAGTCAAGGGATACTGACAGTAAGCTCTTAACATCTCTAAACAGTTTTTTATCAGTTACGAAGAAGTCTATCATGGACTTTTCTGTGTAATTACCAACTTCACTATTCCATCTGTACCAACTCCATTTGTGGCTTTCCTGATGTTCATAGTACGTGTTCATGATGGACATTTGATTTCTTAGACAAAAGTCAGTTAAGAACACACCGTCCGCATTTCTGTCACCAATTCCGAATGCTCCCATTACACCTTGCATTCCGGTTCTGTCTGTTCCTACATGGGCGTTTAAATCTCCCGTTATTACTACGTCTCTTCCTACTCCGTTGTTGTCGTCGATTGTTTCTTGCAGTGCTTGATAGAAGTCTTCCTTCTCCTCTTGCGATTTTCCCTAATGTGGCGAGTATACTACAATTAAAGTTATCTTTCTGGTGAATAATTTGATGGTTATTGTGATTATTCTATCGCTGATGAATCTTGTTTTTTTTCAATTCTGTCTGCCATTTCTTGGGTCATTATAAATGCAACTCCATATTTCCTTTCTTGTTCTCTCCCTTTGTATATCAATTGATAATTATCATGGATAAGTTTGGATCCAGAACCCGTCATTCTTGTTTCGCACACTCCCAGCAAATCCAGTCTCCTCTCCTTCATCATCATAACCACCTCTTCTTCCTTTCCAATCAGAGTAGCAGCATTAATCGTTCCCATTCGGATTTCCTTCGCCTGTCCGTTTCCGGTCCGTAGTCGTCGCCGTAAGGTCAGTCCATTCCGAGGCACAATAGTAGTGTTTCTTGAGCAATGGGGAGGGGGACGTTACTGGCTTGCTAGGCCTGTTGTAGTGCCTTTGCCGCTGCCGTTAGCATTACCCAGGGGGCACCACAGGGTATATAAATATATATATAGACTGTATATATATATATATATGTATATATATATATATATATATATATATATATATATATATATATATGTGTGTGTATATATATATATATATATATATATATATATATATATATATATATATATATATATATATATATATATATATATATATTCCCACCTTTCTCACAATACATCAGGTAGGGCTTATCGCTCTGTCATTGGTGATGTCTCACGAAGTTTTTCCACAAAGTCCTATCAGCATGCTGCTCTCTCTCCACTTCCTGCGTTGTTCTTCCTATTGACTCTATGGCTTGTCTGGCAGTCTCTCCGTCTCTTCCTATTGGTCGCTTTCCTTGTGGCTGCCATTGATAGAATTTAACTGGATACTGTTGCTCATTCATCCTCATGACGTGGCCAAACCAATTGGCTTCTTTCTAAGTATTCCAATATAGACTCTATTTCCAGGTTTCCTCCAATTTCTTCATTTCTTATTTTGTCACATCTTGTTAGACCTTTTATTATCCGCAGTACTTTCATCTCTGCTGCTTGTATCTTGCTTCTCAGCCTTTCTGTCAATGTCCATGTTTCTGGCCCATATGTAAGAACTGGTCTTAAAATTGTTTTGTAGATTGTATAACTTCTTATTTATCTTTATTTATGACCATTTTAGAAGTGCACACCTACGCGATATATCAATAAAAAATTAAATATTAATTTTGTAAATTATAATACATCAACGTAATGTACGGTTTTCGAGGAGGAAATCAATAATATAAAAAGTCACTTAGAGCGATATACAAACAAACATAGCCACTTCGACTGCTTGAGACACCATCTACCTACTCAACCTGCATTTGATAATGTGGTACCTGTAATTTTAGAGGTCATCAGGGTCGTTGTCGTCTTCGACCTCCGACTATCAACGGTTTATGTTGTTGACTTCCGCCAATATTTCATATTACATTGATATATTATAATTTACAAAATCAAAATTAAAATTTCTAATGTAGGTGTGCTCCACTGAAAAGTATCTTATTTATCTGTTTACATATTAATTCATTTGTTTTGTTTACAAACCTGAAATAAAATTAATGTTTGTAACCAATCCAATCCCATATTTGGCATTATGACATACGCAGATGTATGACATTAACTCTGTGAGCACAACAGATTTGTACAAGGTCCCACTAGGAAGTTTAAGCCGACGGGTTCGAATCCTGGTCATAGAGCAGAGGTTAGTGAGAATATTCCTTCTTGATTAAGCCCCTAAACGTCAATTCAAGGCGTAAAACCGAGTCAGTGCAGTATTTACTCACAAGAAAAAAAAAAAAAAAAAAACCGCTACAGTTAATCCACTACGATTTTTTTTGTACATAATATATTTTTCTATGCGATAGTCATTTTACAGTTAGGTAATTTTCTCGAATAGATAAAAGGAATTGTATAATGAAATACTCCAGTTGGGTCAAAACTTTATATATATATATATGTATATATATATATATATATATATATATATATATATATATATATATATTTATTTATTTATATATATATATATATATATATGTATATATATACATATACAGTATATAACTAAAGTTACTTCAATAGATGTGAAAGAAAATACAGGAAGACTCGGAAACATCGTGAAATGGATGGAAGATTTCCTGAAAGTAGGCACATGAGAAGTTGAGAACGTTAGTGATGAATGGCATGTATTAAAGAAAAGTGACTTGTGGCATCTCACAGATTTTAGTACCCGGTACTTGTATTGTTCGCATACCAATGACGTGATGCATTGCTTATCTGCCCTCAACTGTTCGCTGATAACGCGGAGATCGAGGTGAGTGTAAAATGCTGATGATTCTGCTGATGAATTTGCTGATCTCAAACACTATTTTCATTCTTTTCTCATTTCTTTATTTTTCAGTATTTTAAAATGAAATTTTAGTATATTGTTCTTTGAAACCTTACCTTTCCAATGATATCAAATGTTTTGAAAAAGTCCCATGTTGAGGTGGGTGTTTTTTATGAAATATTCGAAGCCGTTTTTGCGCATTTTAAACGGCCATTTTGGATTTTGCTGATCTTTTTTCCTAAAGTATTTTTAATATCATTTGATCCCAATGAGTTGTACTTACCAAAAGAAACACCACCAACCTTTGATCTCCCATGAGTTGTATTCACACAAAAATAAACACAACCAACCTTTGATCTCAATAAGTTGTCTTCAAATACTTGCATAATTTTTTTTTTTTCAAAAATTCTTTAGTTATTTTTAATGATGTTTTTCTACAGGAATATAATGCTTAAGTTTCATTCTAAAATACTGAAAAATAAAGAAATGAGAAAAGAATGAAAATAGTGTTTGAGATCAGCAAATTCATCAGCAGAATCATTAGCATTTTACACCCACCCCGGGAAATCGTGAAGAGTGTAAATAGAAAAAAATCAAAATAAAATGTGTATATGAATTTAAACAGGAAGAATTAAACAATATCGATTAATGGAACTAGGGTTGGGAAAATAATATCTAATGAAAAAATAGAGAAAAATGTAATAGATAAAAATAGGAAGAAACCATTATTGGGGCGATACTATAATTTTCAACGATTACAATGTGAGTTCCGATACTGCTGTAGTCTTTCGATTCCGATGGATGATTAATAAACGTATTTTGTTCATAAATTATTTCATTTCCTAAGCCAACTGCAGGGTCTAACCATGAGTTATAATCATTGCAGGTATTAGAATCGAAAGTTTAGAGAAGTATCGGGACTCGTATCGGAATCGTTAAAATTGTTAGTATCGTTCCATCACTAATACACACACACGCGCGCGCACATACACACAATATGTATATATATATATATATATATATATATATATATATATATATATATATATATATATATATATATATATATATATATATATATATATATATATATATACATAAACTACCTTGTAAAGATTGTAATGAGGTTTACTGGGGTGAAACTGGTAGGGACCTCAAAAACAGAGTAAAAGAGCACAAAAACTCTGTTAGGTATGCACAAAACAACTCCGCGGTCTTCCTCCATACATCAACAAAGGATCACCGCATAGATTGGAACAAACCAGAAATAATTTATAAATCCAATTGTAGCTTTAGGAGAAAGATAGTCGAATCTTTCCTCATCAAACACTTGTCAAATTTCAACACATCAAAAGGGCAATGGTCACCTGATTGTATAACAACTTATGCTGTGAATAAATTGTTACCATTCCCGAGTCCGCCCCACCTCGGACATGTGACTTAAGCCACCTCCCCTTGTTCCCACTTTGTACCTCTCTCACTATATATATATATTCTTGTACATCTTACCTTGTACCTATCTGCTGAAGAGGACCACAGAAGTGGTCTAAATATACAGTTCGTCTGTTCCTTTTTCTTTTGCTTTGTTTCTCCGACAGTGGGTTATTTAATATATATATATATATATATATATATATATATATATGTGTGTGTGTGTGTGTGTATGTATATATGTATGTGTGTGTGTGTTTACGTAATTGTAGTATACAGGAAAGGACCAACGCTCGTTGAGTCCTGTCTTCTATTCTCTAATTTTCTAACATACCTAGACTCAAATTCATGTACGGTTCCAACTTAATCCATATAATTTATTTCCAATTATCCTACTTAGATTTAAACTCATGTATTGTTTGAGTGTGTGTATGTACATATATACCTAAGGCTTTCCCCCCCCACACTTTCACCTGTCACCTATTCCTGTCTTTTGCCCACTGTCCAGGTCAGAAGCAATGCAGGAAGACACAGCACATCCACAGTAGGGCAGCTTCGTGTGCATGGCGATACTCCTCCCCCCCCCCTTTCGTGCGAAAATAGAGAAGACGAGGAGAAATCTCTCTGAGTTGCGTCAATATCATCCATTCACAACCATTATCCACTCACACGTATCTCTTACCTTCTCCCTTTCCTACTCAACAGACATTCCCCTCTTATTCTCGGTCTTCCCTCCAAGTTCTCTCCATCCACCTTTGCATTCCATACAATTTGGTGCTACTTTTTCCTTATTCATACTTTCCATGTGCCCAAACAATCCCAATAATATTTCATCAACCCTATCTGCATTCTCCCTTTCCATCCCCATTCTCCTCTTCTCAACTTCACCTCATTTCTCACCATATTCGACCTCGGAACCCCCACCATTCTCAGACACTTCACCCCAAATAGATTTAAAATTTCCCTTCCTGTCTTCCGTCGATTCCAAGTCTACTCCCTATACAGTGAATTGAATTTTATTCGGATACAATCATACATACAATAAGTACAATACATATAAGACTCAATATTATACACAGTACATATAATTGTACATCCGAGGATGGCACAGAAAGTCAAGAGACACAATCACCCCTTCATATATTTTCTTTGCATCCATTCCCAAATACCTATTTCTCATAACCCTTTTTATTCACCCAAAGCATTTACTTGCATCATTCACTCCATAGTTAACCTCCACCCCGTTTCTCCATTCCCTGCTACATGTGACTCCAAAACTATCAATTTCCTCTAACCTCCATTAAAACTTACCTCTGATTTACTCCACCTTCACCACTTGTACACCGCATAATCTTGCTTTTATCCATATTTACCTTCCCAAAACTCCGTCACTAAAGGCTTTAGAACTTCCTCTGACCCAGCCACAAGCACAGTGGACGGTCTAAGACTCTAAAGCAATTAGAATCCGTCATGGAATTTTAAGATGGGAAACGAAACAAATTAAGAAAGGGATGTGAGAACTTGATTATGGATAATTTTTTAATCGAAAACACATAAAACTGCACTTTACTATATGGACGAGTATATCACAAACAAACAAGTTAAAGTGTCATTAGCGCAATCTTGGAATGCACAGTAATGTTGTGTTCACACAATAACGCAGACGTAAATGAATAGATAAATACCCATTACTATATAGTTTTCCATTACGTCACTAATTTGTTTGCTTTCCCTCTGAAGAGATATTTCGCGTCTGCCTACAATGATCGTGCATGGTTCCTGAAAAAAGAGTGGAATCTCGAGGATTTTGACTTTAAATTTAGATTTCCCGGTCAAACAGCGTCCACAATCAACCGCTGTAACATAAATATACCTTTTAAGTTTGAACACAGTGATTTGCCCATACTTATAAAATTACAAAATTAAATTAATCTACATACAGTAATCGTATGAAAAGAAATAATAACTTTTTAGGAGTAATGGACTAGACATACGAAGCAGACGACGCGCCCAGCTGGGGTCGTAATGACAACAAACATGGCTGGCGAAGTGGATCCAAGCTGTAATCCCGTTGATCTCATGGCTCAGGGGGTAGGGAGTTTCCGTTTTTGGCATAATACATTCATATAACTTTATGTCTATATTGCTGAAATTTAATTTGCATACACTTAAATGCAGGAATACTTTGTGTGTTTAAAGAAATGGTGTAGGCTAAGTGATGCGATTTTGGCGAAAAGTCTATTACTGTGACGAAATAAAAGATATTATGGTATGCATGGTAGACTGTCATTGTTTATAGGTATCAGTTATGAAGTAAATAAGGTACAATCCGACTGTAGTTCTTCGTAATGTCAGTGCACTGGTGTTTGTGATAAAATAGTTTAGTTTTGATATTGTATGTTGGTACGTTGGTTGTGTACATCATTTAGATTGCAGTGGTGTATTTGTTTTGGGGAATTTTCAACAGGAACTATAAACAACTATAACACTTATTTTGTTTACATCTTCATTGGTAGGATTAATATGAATTCAGAATTAAATATATATGATTGCACTTGAAGGAAGGGCCATGGGAAGTAATATGACAGAATAATAAAATTTTGTAATGTTATCTTACTCCTCCATTGCTTTTTGCTCACAAGCTCCGCAGTTGGAATTTCATCAGTACCATTTATGTTGATGTATAGTGATGAATATTATTGTCCCCATAGTTCCATTGTTTTGAAGTTGAGACATTAATGAGCAAGTGCTCTTGGTCCTGGAGTCTCACACTGCAGTGCATAGGAAGTTTCTTTATGAGTGTGTAGACTGGTATAAATCATTGTTCATAATGAAAAAATACTCATATACTAGTTTATTAGTTAATATGGGGTTCATAGAGACTTTTACAATATTGAAATACTAAACACATTAATGGGACCCATAGATGATGGTAGGAAACTGAACATAGTTGTTCATCAAGATTGATTTAGCCATAGATGCTATCACCCCACAAGCCATTGAATACCTCATGTTACAGTGTCCTATGCTAGGTAGATATCAACATGACATCTCTTCTATGAGTTACTTGTGAGCCAATCCAGTAGCTGTTTCCAGTAATTTGGGAACTGTGAGTCCTCTGCAAGAGAAACTGGGGGCAACAGATTGATTGAAAGATTGAAATTAGAAAGAATTATCATGTCACAGAGCCCATCAACAAACTCATCTATTTTGCTCTAAATAGAAAGTAACAGAAAAATTTAACCCAAGGAGAATATGAACTTGTATGCAAGTTAAAAGTGAAAACAAAGAACATGTTAATAATAAAAAACAAGTAGTGCAAATGAGAAAACCTTATATAATAAGAAATCTATAAAGAGGTAAAGACTTCAGTTGAAAGTGAGTTTTAAGGACAAAGATAAGTTACTAAATGGTGAAATAATGAGAGTGAAAATTAAAAGTGGAATGAAAGTTCTAGAAAAAAATAATGCTAAAATTGTGAGGATGATAGAATTACAAATTACCCTCCTGATGAAGAAAAGATTAACAAAGTTAATTAATATAAGATAATTTCAAACTTGTGCATTAAGTCCCAAAATGATGGGGAAAGACATTGCATTGTATAATGCACTCCCATCATTAGAAAATCAGTCTATTAGGGTAAACATTTTATACCATATATGAAAGCTAGTTTAAGACTGCTATGTCTTTCACCATTTCAAGTGTTAGGGTTTTGGGTATAGAGTGAAAACCAAAGGTCCAATGTATTGTCATAGTAATAAATTTTCTGAAAATGCAACAAATGAAGAAAAATATATAAACTGCACAGTTAACAATATAGGTAAATGTAGCAGATATCAGTTCACTATGTACAGTTAACGTAACAATGATAAGGAAGAAAGTAGAAAATGGCTTCTAAATGAAATATAAGTTGTGGTTATTTAGTAATTTGGAAACAGAATTATTGAAATCAGGATATTAATCATAGATAACAATATAGTTATTGGGTTATTAACTGAAACTTGATTTCAAGATAACAAGTCAGGTTTGGTTTCTAAAGTTTTCTAGGCTGGTGCCCCCTTAGGTCCTAAATAAATTCTTAATGTCTCCCTCCCACCCACACATCTCTTTCTATTTCCTAGATTAAAATTACTTTAGTAAACCAATTGATTTAGCAGGTTTAGTTGTCTTGGCAATATATAAGAGTCATTCAACGTGTTTGTGACAGGTTTTGTAATTCATCAGTGGTGAAAAAAGGTTTAGATTACTCCTATTGCCACCCTGCCCATCCTCCCTTCTGCTCCTTTCACCTCACCATTCCACTCAGAAGTTTCCAACACAATGGTGATGGTACTACCCACTTTGAGAACCACTGAGATGTAAGTGATGCATCAGAAATAAATGAGATGACACCAGATACACAGGTCTTTTATCATATTCCATGACAAGGAAAGGGTGGCATAGGTATATTGTTAACCAGAACATTCACAAGAATATGTAGGGAAATCACTTTGAACAATGAAACATGTGAACATTTAGAGCTGAAAATAATATACACTTATCAAAGGATTGGAATAAGTGTTCTTTCTAGACCACAGAATACCACCCAAAGAAATTTTGATAGTGAAACTAATAATCTTTTGAGTACAAGAGATAACATAAACTAAGGATATATACTGTGTTTTGATATGTGGCTTGATGAAATTATTTGTCAGTGAATTTGAGCATCTCATTCAAATACATGATCTAGTAAATGGCAAATTAAAACCATCATTGAGATCTGAATATATTGGACTTCATACTATAAAAAAAAGTATGGTAATATGTATGGATATTAAATATGACTGTGTGATCATATTTTCACAGTATTTAGATGTGGAAAATAGATAGACCCATGTGAAAGTACTGAACAAAGTATAATACAGTAAAATCACAAATATTCAGATTGTAGCTATCCAGAATGCTTGTGTATCAGGAGCAATCAGATTTTGGTCGGAGGTGAGGATCCATGGAAAAAAAAAGGCAGACACAATTTCAACTGTCGACAACTAAATACCTGTACTGTATCATTGATTACAGTATAGTTGCATTGTAACTGGTTGGCAATTTGTAGTGTAACCATTGCATGGATTCCTAGCACATAAGGTGGTTTTATATTCTCATAGTATACACGAGAATGAAGTTAACTTTTTTCTCCACTTCCTTTGATCTCATCAAGATTAGGATGCACTGAAGTGCTGCTCCACTTAACAGTGGTATTATTGGAATAAATTGGATGAGGAAACAGTGAGTACAAGGACTATACAAGAATTTAAGAACAAACTTGATGCTGAAAGATACAAAGACGGGTCACTATGAGCATAGCTCTCTTCCCGTAAGATACAACTAGGTAAATACTTGGCTTTAGAAGTGAAAGGGTTTGTTCTACCTCCTAAGCTGTCAGAAACATTCCTAGACCTGGTTCTGGAGAGTCAGTGCGGATGCTCTGAGTAGTGGTGACACAGTGGGCGTTCCAGGCTAAGATGGGTGGGACAACAAATGTGTTTTGGTTGTGTGTAGGATGGGATATGCTTTAACTCAGCCACCCCCTTTATAGGGGGAGAAAGATCCTCATGGTTTATGTATGTGCCAACAGTCAGTGAATTTTGGCTATCTGCTAGTGTTCAAATGGTGTCTATCATATTTGGGTTGTTAGAATGATATTTGCACACTTTACTTAATGGTGTCTCTCTATACTAAATTAAAATATCCATATCATTACCTATAAAGTTTGTTTTTACTTATGATTTTCTTCACTTGTTAAACTATGCTCTGTTGTTTTCAGGAGGCATGCAACCCTGGCACTATATATGGAGTTGAACAAGAGCTGGACTTGGACACAGCAGAGACTTTACAAAGTTCTGAGGCCACGATTCAACACCCAAATGAATCTGACTTCTCCACCTTTGATATTGTCAAAGCTACTCAGGTATGTTAGTATGAAATATAAATTTTGTGATCTATGCAGCATAGTTTTTATTTAATAAATTTACAGGTATCTAGGTGATGAATGCAAAGAAGAGATTATATGAAAGGATGATTACCTGTGACACTGCATGGGGTAGAGAGTTTGAATTTAAGGAAGGCAAGAAGGAGAAATTTAGATGTGTGTGAGGTGAAATGTTTGAGAAGTATGGTGGGTGTTGCAAGGATTGATAGAGGAAGAGACGAGGAGGCGAGAAGGAGAGCAAGGTTGGAAAGAGATCTGGTACATAGAGCTGATGAAAGAACACGGAGATGGTTTGGACACATGGTAAGAATGAGTGAGAAAAGACTAGAGATAAAAGTGTGGAAGGCAGGAATGGATGGAGTGAACTTGGGGGAATACTGAGAATGAGATGGATGGCTGTGGTGAAGGGAGCCTTGAGTAAAAGAGGAATAGCTGTTGAACAGGGAAGGGAGAAGGCAAGAAATAGGTGTGAGTGGGGAATGGTTGTGAATGGATGATAAAGTGACACAACCCAAAGGGTTTTCTCCTCATCTTCTTTATTTTCACATGTGGAGATGAGGAAGGAGGGTCAGTATGTAAATGAAATTGTTGGACCCTGCTGTGGGTGTGCTGTGTCTTGCTGCATTGCTTATGACTTAGATTGTAGGTAGGGAGACTGGGACGGAGCTGCCTAGTGTAGGCCTTATGGTCTTTTGCAGTCTCCTTTATTTCTTATGTTCTTATGTTCTTATAACTTAATCCATGAGGGGCTAGGAGACCTTTAGTAGATAGATAGATAGAGGATGAATACAAACAAAGGGGTTATTGTGCACATGACACTTTACGGAACAGAGACTTGAAAGTTAAGAGACAGAATAGAGGAGACTAAATGTGTTTGATATGAAATGTTTAAAAAGTATAGTGGTGGTTACAAGGATGGATAGTGAAAAAGGAGGTGTGATTGAAGAGTAGAAGCAGAAAGAGAACCAGGAGATAGGATTAAATCAAGAATACTGGGATGGTTTGGGTATATAGAAAAAATAAAATAAAGAAGAAAGGGTATCATCAAGAGAGCGGAAACCAAAAGTTGATGGAGTGAAGTTGAGAGGAAGACCAAGAATTGAATGGATAGGGGAGAGGGGAATGTCTGTCTAGCAGGGAAGGGAGAGGGAAAGAGATAAGTGTGAGTGGATTTAAGTGTGAGGCAGGAGTGTCATTGTGTTATGAAGTACAGTGAGACTTCTCATTAACGGACGTTAATTAGCTGTGTTTGTGGTGTTTTTGCTGTGTTTTCGGTGTTTTGGAGTGGTTTTTGGGCGGCATAGGGAGGGTGGAGGGGTGTGGAGTGTATTCAGTGATGGAACGGGTGAGAATGATTTTATGCCTTTTCCTTTTTGGCTACCTCCCTTGTAAGGGGGAAAAAGCCTTGGTATATGTATGTATGATAGTGATTGCACAACACTAAACAACAGCACCAAAAACACCGCAAAAACAGATAATAAACATCTGTTAATGAGAGGTCTCACTGTAGTGTGAATTATCCAGCTTTGGCTGTCTGGACTTGTTATGGAGGTGCTCTGTCGTTGTGTATTGTTTCTGACCCAAATAATAGCAAAGAGCAGGGATAAACCTTCATCCATAATGAACCAAGGTAAATGGGACAATAAGTGGGGATTGGATGGGTGAAGGATGGGTGTATACCTTGCCGGGGCCATCCCTTTTTTAAGGGGGAAATGGCCTTTTGATATATGTATGTATGTATTTTTCAGTAGGATACCTTAGAACATTTCAAGGAGTAGCTGGATAGTGGATGATTTCTTACTTTATGATAAAATCCTTTTCATTTTACAGTATGGGGCCTTGGAGCGCTGCAAAGAATTGATTGACAGTGGATATGATGTCAACAAGAGAGACAGCGAAAATGTCACTCTCCTTCATTGGGCCTCCATCAACAACAGAAGAGACATTGTCAGGTGTTGTTTTTATCTAATGTTGACAGTTATTATTTTCTTCCCCTTGTTTTTGTTGCTTTCCTTTATAACAAAAGAATAATTCAACAGATAGAACTACATATGCTAGGCCAAAAGTCAAATGTTAGAATAAACTGACGATAAAAAGCATATAGCAAGGCCACTAAAGATATCCTTTAGTATATATGTATTATATAGTTCATATGGATGGGAATGTGGGCAGTAGGAACTGTAAAGGACACAAAGCTGCAATGGCGATAAAGTCCAAACTTCCACTGATATAAACCCATACATATGTAGCATTCTCGCCTACTGTTTACGTTGTATCAGCTGTTGGGAGCAGTGTATCTACCTTAGTTTAGTTGTTAATGTCGGTTGTTTTCACTATTATGCCATCATCTCTGTTGAATATGTTTACCAAACACAAGTTTTAGTGGGATCTATAAGTTGGAGCCCACTGGAGTTTAATCAAGAACTTGTGGATTTCATGACTAATTTTCTTCATTTTCTTTTGTCTCTTTTGTAGGTATTACATCAACAAGGGGGCTGTTGTTGATGCCATTGGAGGCGAGCTCATGTCTACACCCTTGCACTGGGCTACAAGGTCAGTCTATCTTGGATGAAAGAGAAAAAGACAAAGGTAGAGAAAAGGAGGGGGGATGGGAATGGAAAAGATAAGGTGAGAAGTAAGGAGAGAAAGAAATAATATTAAAGTTATATTTCATACCAAAGTAGTATTGGGCTAGAGTTGGGTTTATTATAGTAATTTGTATTAGAACAAATATCTTTATACAGCTGTACTGAAACTTTTTTTTTTTTTTTTTTTTTTTTCTTGTCGAACAGAATACTCTTCTTTCAAGGTGCTGAGGTGGGAGGAGTATTAAACGGGTTTTATTTTGTATGAAGTGTGCTTTCACTCGGCCAACCCCTTATAAAAGTGTTATCGCATTGTGCTATTTTTCCTCCAACTCCAATTGATCGATGGTGCTCTCCACCTCCAGAACATTTTCCACCATAAAATCACAATGACAAATTATTTTGTTTTCTCAAAAATTTACATAAATGTCATTTGATATGCTGAAATAATTTCAGTATCGTGGGCAAAGAGCTGGGGCTGGGTTTGTGTGTAAGGTCACTTCGTTACCCTTAAATTGGGTATATATGAGCTCTGAGTGCTCATCTGGGAGGGTATTAACTGTCAGTCATGAGTCCAACATATGATCCAAGACCATGGTACTTGAGGCACAGTAGAAGCTAGGTTCAATTGGAATAGGAAAAGTGAAAACATGGATTATCTTTTCTAAAAAAGTTGATATTTAACTCCGAACATAGATGACATTTATCTCTGTTCCATAGGAATGACTGTGTAGCCCCTAAAGTATCTTCTTTGTATATAGATATGCAATCAGTACCCCAGTACAATAATGTTAATATAATCACGTATTTATGATTTAGTCAGGTGAACCCAATCTCCCTAGTTGTCACTGACAAACCCAATTCGTACAGTATTTCTAAATTTATTCTTAGTGCGTCCACTAATCTTGCACAAAAAGCTAACTATGCTTCTTTCTTTCCGCAGACAAGGCCACCTGGGCATGGTTGTACTCCTCATGCGGTATGGGGGTGATCCATCCTTACGTGACGGTGAAGGCTGCTCATGCATTCACTTGGCTGCACAGTTTGGGCATACGGCTATTGTGGCGTACCTTATAGCCCGGGGTTCCAACGTGAACCTCATGGATAAAAATGGAATGACACCTTTAATGTGGAGTGCATATCGGGTTACTAGGTAAGTTGTTGTTGTTGTAGTTCCCTAGACTGTCTGTCCGAGCAGTCCTGTCTCCCCAAGGAATGCCACGGCTGAAACGAGGTTTTCCCACAAATCCTTTATGGAGTGTATGTTGTGTTGTTTGTTTGCTTGATTGTGTATGATGCAGTCCTCCATGGCATGTTGAATAGTATGTGGTGAAGTGTTACATCCTGGGCATTTGTCCACAATGCATCCAGTCTCTTCTGGTAGCTTAGCAGGGCTGGGTGGTGGCTGCATTGCAGTCTGGCCAGGTGGATTCAGTCCTTTCGTGTGTGAGAGGATTCAGAGGGATGGATATCGGGGGTCTGGCATGCAGCAATATGTTGTCTAAGGCAGTGGTTCTCAACCTTTTATTTGGCCATGACCCACTTAATCACCTTTAAAATCCTAATGTCCCTCATGTGTTGATATACAATTCTTATCATTTGAAAAATAAACTCCTATTCAGCTGGAAAGGCATAAAACCTGGGTTTAAAACTACTTCAAAAGAACAAGACATCAATGATAAAAAAAAAAAAAAAAAATTGAATAAAATAAAAATAAAAGAATTGACCCAGACTTCATCAGTTGCCCTCAATTGCCTCCCCCCCCCCTTAAAAATCATATTGCCCACCTGAAAAACTAAATTGCCCACCTGTGGGGCATACGCCTCATGTTGAGAAGCACTGGTTTAAGGAGATAATGGATCTAGATTCCTTCACAAGGAAGACATGTAATACCACTATTAGGAGTCTTGAGAATATGTAACAGATATATAGAAAACAAGGAAAAATCTACTGAAGGCATTCAGATGCTTTTATATGTGTTTTGCATGTGTGAAGGTAGGGAGTTAATCCATTGTCATGGGTCTCACTTACAGGAAACTCACAGTTCTCAAGTATCAGGCAGTGGCCACCAGATTGGTCCACAAGTCATTCAAGGAAGAGGTGTTGGGGTAAGGCTAGAGTAGGGTAGTGAAGGATGAGGGGAGGGAATGTAAAATGAATAGTTTGAGGTGAGTATGTGGTTACATCAGCATTGTGTAATGTCACCATGGTTGTTGTTGTTGTTGTTGTTGCCGTTCCCTAGACTGTCTGTCCGAGCAGTCCCGTCTCCCATCACCATGGTTGTTCAGTGTGTATATGGATGGGGCAGTAAGGGAAGTTACATATACCAGAAGGCCCTTTCCTCCTTATAAGGGGTTAACCTGGCCAAGGTATAAAGATATATACCCACCCTTCACTCATTCCACACCCAATTGTAGGCCCCTTTTATCCCAGCCCTTTTTAGATGAAGGTTCACTCTAGTCACCTGCTCACTGCCTAGGTCAGGAACAATGCAGTAAGACAACATCCACAGCAGCACTTGAGACAGCTGAAGCTGGTTTATCCCCACTGCTTCATTACATGGTGACCCCCACTCTTTCATCCACTTGAGAAATTACATACATGCATACATACATATACCAAAGTCTTTTTCCCCCTTACACGGGGGATAGCCAAAAAGAAAAAGGCATAGAAACCACTCCCACCCATTCCATTTCCTATATATTTCACTCCCCTCCACCCTCCCTCTTATCTTGGCACCTCCTGGATGGCTGGTCATCCCTGCATCCTGTCCACTGCCCTGGGTCAGAGGCAGTGTCGCAAAACACAGCACATCCACAGCTAGGCTGCTTTTACCCCCTTACAAGGGAGGTAGCCTGAGAAATTACAGAGGAGACAAATAGAAATTCCTTCATG
The DNA here is from genome assembly GCF_046742065.1 of Oratosquilla oratoria. Classification (NCBI taxonomy): domain Eukaryota; kingdom Metazoa; phylum Arthropoda; class Malacostraca; order Stomatopoda; family Squillidae; genus Oratosquilla; species Oratosquilla oratoria. The sequence continues at coordinate 10,644,673 of NC_134800.1, read as the reverse complement.
CCACATCAGTTTCTCATTCGTTCACAGTTACTCTCCAGTCAGACACTCTTGCTCTCTTCCTTCCTTTCTTGAGAAACATCATTCCCCCTGTACCCAAGGCTCCCCCCTCACCCCATCCATCCATCCCATTCTTGGATGTATACAGATGTATGGGGAAAAAACGGAGAAAGTACGATGTTAAAAGTTTTCGGAGAAATAACATACATAGAACGGAAAGGCTGGAGGAAGGGGTAGGTTATGGAGGGAGGGAGAGAAAGTTGGATGTACCCTGAGTGTGATATTGGTACATACATACGTATACCAAGGCTATTTCCCCCTTTCAAGAGAGGTAGCCAAAAAGAAAAAGGCATAAAATCATTCCCACCCATTCCATCCCTAAATACACTCCACTCTCCTCCACCCTCCCTCTTATCTTAGCACCTCCTGGATGACGGGTCATCCCTGCACCTTGTCCACTGCCCTGGGTCAGAGGCAGTGTGGCAAGAAGGGGTGAAAGGAGTGCATAAAGCAATTGTTTTCCTACTTGTAATGTATGGGAATGAGACATGGGTGATAAGTGCAAGAAAGAAAAGCCATGTGGAAGTGGTGGAAATGAGGTCCTTGAGGGCTACGAGGAGTAACAAGATATGACAAAGTAAGGAACGAATGGGGGAAGAGCATGACAGAAAATTTTTAAAGTAATTAAATGTTTTGGAAGGAATTGAAGAGAAGAAGGAGAGGTGAGTCAAGTAGAGAAGAAAAGATAAAAGGTGCAGATGGACAGATGTTAACAGAAGAGGCAGTAAGGGGAAGATAGGCAGAATATTTTAGAGAGCTGTTGAATGTGGAGGAGGATAGGGAGGGATTGGTGGTAGCAGTGGAAGGCACTAAGAAAATGACGGTGATGGGAGAGGAAAATGGAGGAGAAATAAGAAAAGATGAGGTGCAAGTAGTTTTGAAAATGATGATAACTCGTAAGGCACCTGGGTTAGATGGATGCCATGCATTGTCTGAAGAAGGGAGGTACAGTAATAGTGGACTGGCTAGTAAGGTTGTTTAATGTGTGTCTAAGGAGGATAGAGTGTCAGAGGACTGGAGGAGTGCCTGTATAATTCTGCTTAACAAGGGAAAAGGAGACAAATGTGAGTGTAGTAGTTTTGGAGGGATCAGATTGTTGAATGTAGATAGGGAGGCATATGGGAGGGTTTTAATTGAGAGAATTAGGAGAGGAATAGAGGAAGTAATTGGTGAGGAACAGTGTGGGTTTAGGAAAGGTAGGGGTTGCATGGATCAGATTTTTGTGGTAAGGGACATATATGAGAATGTCTTAGCAAAAGGTAAGGATGTTTTTTGGGCCTTCATGGATTTGGAAAAGGTTTATGACAGGATAGACAGAAAGGCACTGTGGGAGGTATTGCAGATACATGGGAGTGAGGGAAAGCTGTTAAAAGGAATCAGAATTTTTACTAGAGTAGTAGAACCTGTGTTAGAATTGGAAATGGAGAGAATAAGTGGTTTGAGATAAAGGAGGGACTGTGTCAGGTGTGTCATACTGCCATGGCTGCTGAATGTGTACATGGATGGGGTGGTGAGGGAGGTAAAGGCAAGGGTAATGGGCATGGGACTAGAGATGGTTAAAGAAAATGGAGAAGAGTGGGAGGTGAGCCAGTTGTTGTTTGCTGACAACAGTGTGCTTTGGGCAGGGTCAGAGGAGGGATTAAGGGAGTTAGTGACAGAGTTTGGGAAGGTGTGGAATAGGAGAAAGTTGATGATAAATGTAGGTAAAAGCAAGGTCATGAGATGTACAAGGGGGAGGATGGCAGTGAGGTAATTCTTAAAGCAGAAGGAGAGAGTCTGGAGGAAGTAGATAGCTTAGGTATTTGGGGTTGCATGTGGCAGGAAGGGGAAGAGTTACAGCGGAAGTAAATTGTAGACTAAGAGGAGCAAGTAAATACCTTGAGAGATTGAAAAGTACATACATACATATACCAAAGGATTTTTTCCCCTTAGAAGGGAGGTAGCCAAAAAATAAAGGCATAAATCCTTTCCCACCCATTCCATCCCCACATACTCCACTCCCATTAACCCCCATCCCTTCCTCTTATCTTGGCTCCCCCTGGATGACGGGTCATCCCTGCATCTCACCCACTGCCCTGGGTCAGAAGCAGTGTCACAAGACACAGCACATCCACAGCAAGGCTGTTTCATTTAATCAGCGACCCCCCCTCCCCCTCTCCATCCCCTCATGCAGAAAAAGAGAAGACTGGGAGAAATCCCTTTGGGCTGTGTCAGATTATTTTTCACATGTACTCCCTCACCCCCCCATCCCTCACGCACTCCCTTTCATGCATCACAACAATATCCATACACAACCATTCTCCATTCACCCCTATCTTCTTTCTTCTCTTGTCCTTCCTCAACAGACATTCCCCTCTTTCCCAATGCCCCTTTTACCCCATCCATCTGTCTCATCCTTGGCCACCACCTCATGTTCACTCCTTCCACCTCTGCCTTCCATACCTCTTTTACTAATCTTTCTTCACTCATTGTTCTTATGTGTCCAAACCATCCCAATACTCTTTCATCAACCCTATCTCCCAATTACCTTTCCACCCCAGTTCTCCTCCTCACCTCTTCATTTCTCACTCTATCCAGCCTAGTAACCCTTATCATGAGAAATAGGCATTTAGGAATGGATGCAAAGAGGAGACTATATGAAGGGATGATTGTGCTGACAACACTGTATGGTGCAGAGACTTGGAATTTAAGAGAGGCAGAGAGCAAAAGTTTAAATATGTTTGAGATGAAATGTCTGAGAAGTATGGTAGGGATACAGAATTGGATAGAATGAGAGATGAAGAGGTGAGGAGGAGAGCTGAGGTGGAAAAGAACATGGTAGATAGGGCTGATGAAAGATTATTGAGATGGTTTGAACACATGGAAAGAAAGAGTGAAGAAAGATTAGTAAAAGAGGTGTGGAAGGCAGAGGTGGAGGGGGTGCACTTGAGGGGACAACTAAGGATGAGATGGATGGATGGGGTGAAAGGGGCATTGAGCAAGAGGGGGATGTCTGTTGAGCAAGGAAGGGAGAAGGCAGGAGATGGGGGTGAGTGGAGAATGGCTGTGCATAGATGATAATATAATGCAAGGAAGGCAGGGGATTTGGGGTAGGGAGTGGTTTTATGTGAATGATATTTAGATGCACCCTGAAGGGACTTCTCCCTGGCTTCTTTTTTTCTGCATAAGGGGATGGAGAGGGGGGTCATTGATTAAATGAAGTGGCCTTGCTGTGGACAAGCTGTGTCTTGCTACATTGCTTCTGACCCAGGGCAGTGGGCAAGATACAAGGATGATCCATCATCCAGGAGGAGCCAAGAAAAGAGGGAGGGAGGGGTGGCGAATTAGAGTGGAGTATGTGGGGATGAAATGGGTGGGAGTGGATTTATGCCTTTGTCTTTGGCTACTTCCCTTGTAAGGGGGAAAAAGCCATTGGTGTATGTATGTATGTATGTCTAGTAGCCTCACTTTGCAGGCAGTGACTAATTGGACAGAAAGATATAATATTTTCTTCCCAGCGAGACCTGTGGGGTGGTCTGAGGATTATTACCTGTTGCTGTGAGGCTGTGAGTTTTCCACAGTGTTATCTACAGTCCTTCATCAGCTGGCAACAGTCTTTGGGTCCTTCTATAGGTCTGCTACTGTAACTTCACCTCTTCGACATAATATTAACTTTAAGGATGGAAACATCGGTTATCAGTGATGAAATACAATATATGTCTGCTTTCATCAAATAATTAAAGATATAATACTACATATGTGTGCATTTGTACTTTTTGCACAGTGCTATTACTCTTGGAATAATGCAAGATAAGAGGGAGGGAAGAGGGTGGAGGGAAGTGGAGTATGTTAGGGATGGAATGGGTGGGAGTGGTTTCTATGCCTTTGTTTTTTGGCTACCTCCCTTATAAGGGGGAAAAAGCCCTTGGTATATTTATGTATGTATTTTCATTTAATTCTCATATGGCTGAGTGGGATAAGGCATCGTTACATGCAGCGAAGGTCGAGGTGAGGGCGGTTCGAATCCTGCCACCAGCGAAGTTGAGCCAAGGGCGTGGTTCATTAAATTCCATGCTACAAAGCCCTCTGTGAGGGGCACCATCCTAGCCTCCTGATAGGGGGCAGTGTGTGACGTTAAAACGTATCATCATCATCATCATTTTCATTTCATATGGCTCACATCACCTTTGCTATATTTTAGTGCTGATAGTACTTCTGACTGTTTTATTGTGCTTCAGTTTGGACCCAACACGATTGCTGTTGACCTTCGGAGCTAGTACTTCAATGGCTGACCGCCTTCATGGTAACACGGCATTACACTGGTCTGTGATTGCCAAGAACCATGTGGCTGTAAACATTCTTCTTAACCATGGAGCAAATGTGGACATTGCCAATGCACAGGTAAGGAGCTAGTGTTCAAATAGAGCCCTTTATATCGATATATATAATATATATATATTTTTTTTCAGAAGAGTTTGTTTTTTAAACCTTTTGATATACTCTAGGATTTAGTATCAGAAGAGTAAAGAAAGGGACCAGTGACTACTACCTGCATGTGGTGGCCCTGATTGGCTGGCACTCTGTCCATGGACAGGACCAAAAATTCTCTTTCTCTCTCAACATTAGATATAATTCAAACACTTTTACACATGAAAAGCTGACAGCCAGTGACTACCCCCTTCTACCACTTTGTTGCATGCCAGACCCCATGATATCCATCCCTCTGAATCCTCTCTCTCAAAAAGACCTGGCCACCTGGCCAGACTGTGGTGTGGTCACCACCCAGTCCTTCTAAGCTACCAGGCTGGATGACCATATGATAGATAACTATTCAGGATGCAACACCGCCCCCCGTACTATGCAACACATGGAAGACGTCATTGTACATAATCACAGATACCAACTACAAAATATACACTATACGGTAGAGCTGGGCATGTTCCTCGATGCATTCTACTTTAGTTTGGCTGCGGTTAGCACTCCCAAACTATTAAAGCTGAAGAGATAGGTTCATACCAAAATAAAAGTTGGGTAGGTTACATGCTATACCAAAGAAAAATTTTGTAGGCCACATCCAAAAGGTAGGCCATATACTATACTGGCACCTATATTGCTTTAGTAGTTTGGGAGTGCTAACCACAGCCAGACTAAAGGAGAATGCACTGAGGAATGCACCCAGTTCTGCTATAAGGGATTTATGGGAAAATCCTGTTCCAACTGTCATATTCCTCAGGGAGATGGGACTGCTTGGCTAGACAGTTTAGGGCAGCAATTCCCAAACTATGGGTCGCGACCCAAACATGGGTCACGAAATGTTCAAGAATGGGTCACGAGACCTTGTTAGAAAAAAAATAATTTTAATCAAAAGCTTCCCTACACTTGTGTTTTCAATAAAAGAAGACTTTCGAAATTGCTTTTTGATGCTTAGGTCGCCACATCTTCACCAGATCTGGATTTGGGTCGCGGCCAATAAAAGTTTGGGAACCACTGGTCTAGGGAATAACAACAACAACAACAACCACTTTCAGTTAGTGAACACAGAAATAGTTCCACACTACAGACCGTGCCCAAAATGATCGATTTGGTTTATTGTGAACCTCCCCCGTCAGGAAACTAGGACGATGTCCCTTACAGAGGGTTTTGTAGTGTGGAATTTAATGAACCATGCCCCAGGTCTAACTCGCTCATGTCAGGGTTGGAACCTCTGTCACCTTGACCTCGGTTGCAAATGCAACATACTCGTACTAACCCACTTGACCAGCTAGCATCTAGTACCCAAGGTGATGGTGTGAAACATATTGCAACCAAAGCCCCTCCTGGGGATAGGAGCTTTAGCTATACCACTCAGGCTATTCCAAGAATTTATGCATCAGGATGATCAGGAACTTCATAGGAAAGAATTGCCCACTAAATATTCACACTCTAAGTTCTTAACTGCTATCGCTTGAAGATACAGTTATCTCCTTATCTATCTCTATATTTCTATCACTTGAGGATGCAGATATTTCCTTATCTATCTCTATATTTCTATTTAACTGTCAGTCTGCCTATCTGTCTGTCTATACATTTGTCATGATTTCCAAGAAGACTTCCTGTTAAATGAATGAATTTTAATCGTCACTTGGTTTTTCCTACCAGGGTGAGTCAGCGTATAGTTTGGTGATGAAGAGGAAGACGGCGTGGGTGGACAAGAAGCTACTTGACAAGATTCAGGAATCACAAAAGTCAAAAAGAAGTATTTGTCATAAAATCTCAAATGATAAGGTTTGTGACTTAGGGGTATTTTCTGTTTTAGTGGAATTTGGAGAACATAGTACTATACATTTCGTGTCATACCACTTGAAGAATGGTTTAATTTCCTCAGGGAAAAAGAAATAACAAGTGTTTGAATGTATCTATTTTGCTTAATGATTTTATACAGTAAACTTCATTGTTGACCACATAGTCAGCATGATGTTTGCACCTCCTCCTCCTCCTCCTCCTCCTCCTCCTCCTCCTCCTCCTCCTCCTCCTCCTCCTCTTCTTCTTCCTTTTCCTCATCAGTGTGTATGTTGGTCTGCCTTGTGACCATCAATATTAGGAATTAGAATGAGTCCAACTTCCTTAACCTCTTTAATACGAGTCAAATTCTTGTGCGCAGCATCGGATGCCTGATGTATGATGATTCGATGATGCATCACAATACTCACCACTGATTTACTCATTCTCTTTCACCCTGAGTAATAATGAACACGGAAAACATGATCAATCCAGTTCACAGAATTCAGGGGTAAGTCAGCTACATACATATATACATAACTCAGCTACAACCACAGAATAAATATAACTAGGATGCCAACGTCAGCATCCTTGTATACCCACTCACACTTCATGATGCCTAGGTAGGCATCATCATCATATGGAAGAGGGTAACCATGATAAAAAAAAAAAATCAAATCAACCATGCTACAAGTTGGTACCCCCAAAATGCCTGTCAATTTGGTTTCAGGTGCCATAATTTTATATTTGTATTATGTATTCCTCATATTTGTAAAGATATTGAGTTGTGAATCATATGAAGGTAGGTAAATATAGAGATGAGGAAGAGAAAGGGGTGGAAACAGTAGGCATGTAGGGCTTATTGAAAGAATGAGTGAAGAAATCTAGCAAGAAATGTGTAGAAAGCATAAGTGAATGGAGGGAATTTGAGGGAACGAACAAGAATGAGCTGGATGGATGCAGCGAAAGGGATACTGGATGCAAGAGGAATGTCTGTTGAGTAAGGAAAGGAGAAGGAAAAAATAGAAATGGATACAGCCTTGAGGGATTTCCTCTTATCTACTCTCTGTTTATTGTATGGATGAAACAGAGGGGGTGTTGTCACCAACTGATAAAACATGAGGATTAAACCAGCTTTGGCTGTCAAGCCCTACCATGGAAATGCTGTGCCTTACTGCATTGCCTCGGACCTGAGCGGTGTAGCAAGGGACAGGGAAGATTCTTTATCTATGAGGAGCTACAGTGGGAGGAACAAGAAATTTGTTTTTGGATAGATGCGGAATGAGTGTAAGGTGGGTGTATACACTGATATAGCCACCCATTTGGTATATGTTTATATTCGCCATGGTGTTGGATCATGTTGGACATGTGATCGACATATATTCCCCTCCTGGAAGAGAGCTCAGAGCTCATATATGACCGATCTGTGGGTAACGCTGTGACCTTACACACACACACCCAGCTCCCTGCTGACGAGAGTTGTAGTAATGACTCACAGCGCATTGATACTGAAATCATTTCACTTTCCATGTGTCCAAACCATCCTAATACCCTTTCATCAACCCTATCTCCCAGATCCCTTTCCACCCCTGTTCTCCTCCTCACCTCCTCATTTCTCACTCTATCTAGCCTAGTAACCCCTATCATACTTCTCAGACATTTCATCTCAAACACATTCAAACTCTTTCTCTCTTCCTCTCTCATGTTCCATGTTTCTGCCCCGTACAATGCTGTATATGTATATATGTATACTTGTGTATTTAATGCATATATACCAATACAAGTGAACATTGATAATATGATTCATACTGATATAGCTTTCTTGATATATTATTAACTTTTTCAGAATATTGGTTACTGGTCAATGATGTGCACGCCATTTCTGGTTTTCTACGTTATTGGTTTAGTACTGCAAATTGGCCAGAATTACTTAGTCAAGCTTGGACTCTTTGTGTTGTTATATCTCGCTGTATACGGAATATCCAAGCTTACGTATGATGAACGCCTGATGACTTTGACACCCATGGCGCTTTACCTGGCCACCAAGGTTTGTGACGTATTTACCTAATTGCTTGTTTGTAATACACCAGATCAGAGCTATGCTCATGAGGTTTTATATGTCCATTCATAAAATTTTGCTTTGAATTCATCTATTTGGTCCACCTCAATTGTTTCTTTGTCTAAATTGTTTCACAAGTGTGAGAATGCATCTTGACTGTAAATTTGTTAACATTTATTTCATGAATACTTGTATAACATTTCTTAAAAGTTGTCAACATTTATTTCATGAATACTTATATAACATTTCTTAAAAGTTGTTAACATTTATTTCATGAATACTTATAACATTTCTTAAAAGTTGTTTGTTCACAAGACTATTTTATGTGAGTGTGCTAAGATGTGAGGGATAGTTTAAGCCATTTAGTAAATGGGTGTATGCTTTGACTTGGTCCTCCCCTTAACTGAAGAGATTGCAGCCTTTGTGAATGGAATCTACAAGAAAATGGGTTTATCTTATATTCTGTACATATATGTACAAAGACATCAGTCCCCGTTAAAAGTGGGAGATCATATCAAAGCACACTTTTGCCTTGACTTTTCATGGGGGAAAGCCCCTTCATTCTCCTCTGTTTATTTAGTTTATTTATTTATTTATTTATTATTTTTTTTTTTTTTATTTATGACAGTTTCTTATAGGTAGTAGTAAAGAAAGGGAATAAGAACATATTTTGGGGAGAAGTTTTACATATACCAGGGGCTTTTTTCCTCCTAACAAGGGATGTAGCCAGAGTCGAAGGCATAAATCCACTCCCAGCCATTGCATCCCCACATACTCCACTCCCATTCTACCCCTTCCTCCCCTAGAATAATTAAAATAATTGTTGTCTTTGGTTCGACTGCTTGCAAACCCTCCCTTACCCCTTGCACAAACACATACATAAACAAGTGCATTCACACTGAGGGTTGGAAGAGTTGAGCAACGGACCCAAATCATTAAACAAATATATACATATACCAAAGCTTTTTCCCCCTTGCAAGGGAGGTAGCCATAAAGAAAAAGGCATAAAATCATTCCCACCCATACCATCCCTAAATACACTCCACTCCCCTCCACCCTCCCTCTTATCTTAGCACCTCCTGGATGACAGGTCATCCCTGCACCCTGTCCACTGCCCTGGGTCAGAGGCAGTGTCGCAAGGAGAAGACAGGGAGAAATCCCTTCGGGCTGCGTAAAATTTTGCTCACACATATTACCTCACCCCCCTTCCCCCCACCCATTCAAATACAATCCATTTAATCATCCCTCCCATCTCAGCTCGTTAAGGATGAAGTGTCACCTTATCCCCTGCCATGCTTCTTGGGTCATGGGAAACAAAGCTTCTTTTATTTTCATAACAAGTCTGTTACTTTTATTATAAATAAAGTATTAACGTTATCTTTTTCCTTTACAGTTTTGGTGTTACGTGACTTGGGTTTTATACGTTCATGAATATGCAGGATTGCAGCTGACAGTCGTCTTTTTTGTGTCGTCATTATTACTTTGGTATAATTTTATCCGAGCCTGGAGAGGAGACCCAGGAGTAATAACTGCCGACCAGGCTCAAAAATATCAGGTAGAGATTATCATACCATCTCAGTTTTGATAAGTGTTGTGCTTTATATGTTTCACTATGTAAGTACACTTGATGAAAAATGTAACCAGAAGATATATATATATATATATATATATATATATAATATATATATATATATATATATATATATATATATATATGCAGAAGAAATCACCTGAACGCGTGATATATATATATTGGATGAATGGTTTAGACAGATGAGAGTGTGGATGGAGAAATAATAAACGAAGATGGGCTGGAACTCCTTTAATGGTTATACATTTCGATTGACTCGGTCTTCTTCAGTAAGCTTACAAAAGAAGACCGAGTCAGTCGAAACATATTAGCAATAAAGGAGTTCCAGCCCTTCTTTGCTTATTCTTCCTCCACCCACACTCTCATACATACATATATATATATATATATATGTATACATATATATATATACATATAAATATATATATATATATATATATACATATATATATATGTATATATGTATACACACACACACACACACACACACATACACACAGGAATACCTCACTATACGACCGAGTGCTATAAAGTAGCTAAAACGTATGTTGGGTGTATGTGAAAGCCCCAGGAGGCAAAAATTGAGGAGGGGGTTGACAGGGTCCATGAACACAACACCTCTATTTACATGTAAAACCCACTTCCATGTACAAATTTTTGCATTGACCAGTCAGCTGGGAACACAACTCGGTTCTATAGTGAGGTATTCCTATAATATATATATATATATATATATATATATATATATATATATATATATATATAGAGAGAGAGAGAGAGAGAGAGAGAGAGAGAGAGAGAGAGCAGGGAAGGGAAAGGGCAAGAGATAGGTATGATTTTAGAATGGTTGTGAATGGATGATAAATTTACATGTGCCAAAGGTATTTTTCCTTTTCTTCTCTTCCTTCACTTGTTGGGCCTTGCTGTGAAGGTGCTGTGTCTTACTGCACTGTCTCTGACCCAGCTAGTTGTCACGGGCCTGGGATGGTCCTTCATCCACAAGGAGCTAAGCTAAAAGGGAAAACAAATGTATGTGGAATGGGTGAAGGGTGAGTGCATGCCTTGGCTGGCTCTTTCTCTTATAAAAAGGAAGAGACCTTTTGGTATGTGTGATATATATATATATATATATATATATATATATATATATATATATATATATATATATATATATATATATGCAAAATAATCACAGGAGGGAAACTTGTAGACAGTAAGTACATACATATACCAAGGCTTCTTCCCCCTTACAAGAGAGGTAGCCAAAAAGGAAAAGGCACAAAATCACTCCCACCCATTCCATCTCTGAATACACTCCACACCCCTCCACACTCCCTCTTATCTTAGCACCTCCTGGGTCAGAAGCAGTGTCTCAAGACACAGCACATCCACAGCAAGGCCGCTTCATTAAATCGGCGACCCCCCTCTCCGTCCCCCCATGCATAAAAGGAGAAGACGGGGAGAAATCCCTTCGGGCTGCGTCAAAATTTTGCTCACACACACCACCCCACCCCCCATCCCCCCACCCATTCCACCTCATGCATCACAACATCATCCATATACAACCATTCTCCATTCACCCCTGTCTTCTGTCCTCTCCTGTCCTTCCTCAACAGACATTCCCCTCTTCCCCAAAGCCCCCTTCACCCCATCCATCCACCTCATCCTAGGACGTCCCCTCATGTTCACTCCCTCCACATCTGCCTTCCATACCTCTTTTACTAGTCTTTCTTCACTCATTCTTTCCATGTGTCCAAACCATCCTAATACTCTTTCATCAACCCTATCTCCCAACTCCCTTTCCACCCCTGTTCTCCTCCTCACCTCCTCATTTCTCACTCTATCTAGCCTAGTAACCCTCATCATACTTCTCAGACACCTCATCTCAAACATATTGAAACTCCTTCTCTCTTCTCTTATGTTCCATGTTTCTGCCCCATACAGTGCTGTTGGCACAATCACTCCTTCATACAGTCTCCTCTTAGCATCCATTCCCAAATGTCTATTCCTCATTACACTCTTTAATCCACCAAGGCATTTACTCGCTTCTCTCAATCTACATTCTACCTCCACCTTCACTCCACCTTTTCCTGCCATACTTGCACCCAAGTATCTAAAACTATCCACTTCCTCCAGTTGCTCTCCCTTAATGCTCACTTCCAGTCTACTGCCACTTTCACCCCTTGTACATCTCATCACCTTACTTTTACCCACATTTATCTTTAGCTTTCTTTTATCACATACTCTACCAAACTCTGTCACCAACTTCCTCAATCCCTCCTCCAATTCTGCCACAAGTGCAGTGTCGTCTGCAAACAACAGCTGGCTAACCTCCTACTTTTCTCCATTTTCTTTAACCATCTCCAATCCCTGACCCACTGCCCTTGCATTTACCTCTCGCACTACCCCATCCATGTATAAGTTGAACAGCCAGGGCGACATAACGCATCCTTGACGAAGTCCCACCTTTACCTCGAACCACTCACTCTCTCCATTTCTAATCCTGACACAAGCTCTACTACATACATACATATACCAAGGCTTTTTCCCCCTTCCAAGGGAGGTAGCCAAAAAGGGAAAGGCATAAAAACACTCCCACCCATTTCATCCCTAAATACACTCCACACCCCTCCCACCCTCCCTCTCATCTGAGCACCTCCTGGATGACGGGTCATCCCTGCACCCTGCCCACCGCCTTGGGTCAGAAGCAGTGTCGCAAGACACAGCACATCCACAGCAAGGCCGCTTCATTTAATCGGCGACCCCCCCTCTCCGTCCCCCCTTGCATATAAGGAGAGGATGGGGAGAAATCCCTTCGGGCTGCATCAAAATTTACTCACACATACTACCCCACCCCCCACCCCCCCGCCCATTCCTCCTCATGCAATCACAACATCATCCATATACAACCATTCTCCACTCACCTCTGTCTTCCGTCCTCTCCCTTCCTTCCTCAACAGACATTCCCCTCTTCCCCAAAGCCCCCTTCACCCCATCCATCCACCTCATCCTAGGACGTCCCCTCATGTTCACTCCCTCCACATCTGCCTTCCATACCTCTTTTACTAGTCTTTCTTCACTCATTCTTTCCATGTGTCCAAACTATCCTAATATTCTTTCATCAACCCTATCTCCCAAATCCTTTTTCACCCCTGTTCTCCTCCTCACCTCCTCATTTCTCACTCTATCCAGCCTAGTAACCCCCACCATACTTCTCAGACACCTCATCTCAAACACATTCAAACTCCTCTCTTCTTCTCTTATGTTCCACGTTTCTGCCCCATACAGTGCTGTTGGCACAATCACTCCTTCATACAGTCTCCTCTTCGCATCCATTCCCAAATGTCTATTCCTCATTACACTCTTTAATCCACCAAGGCATTTACTCGCTTCTCTCAATCTACATTCTACCTCCACCTTCACTCCACCTTTTCCTGCTACACTTGCACCCAAGTATCTAAAACTATCCACTTCCTCCAGTCGCTCTCCCTTAATGTTCACTTCCAGTCTACTGCCACTTTCACCCCTTGTACATCTCATCACCTTACTTTTACCTACATTTATCTTTAGCTTTCTTCTATCACATACTCTCCCAAACTCTGCCACCAGCTTCCTCAATCCCTCCTCTGACCCTGCCACCAGCGCAGTGTCGTCCGCAAACAACAGCTGGCTCACCTCCCACTTTTCTCCATTTTCTTTAACCATCTCCAATCCCTGACCCACTACCCTTGCATTTACCTCTCGCACCACCCCATCCATGTATAAGTTGAACAGCCAGGGCGACATAATGCATCCTTGACAAGCATCCTTGACAAGCATCCTTGACAAGCTCTACTACTCTCATAAAAACTCTTGACAGCTCCTAGAAGCTTTCCTCCTATCCCGTATATCTGCATAACCTCCCACAGTGCCTTTCTGTCTACCCTATCATAAGCCTTTTCCAGATCCATAAAAGCCCAAAAAACATCCTTCTCCTTTCCTATAGCTTTCTCACATACCTGTCTTACCACAAAGATCTGATCTACACCTCTACCCGTCCTAACTCCACACTGTTCCTCACCAATTACTCCCTCTGTTCCTCTCCTAATCCTCTCAATCAAGATCCTCCCATAAGCCTTCCCAACTACACTTAACAAGCTAATCCCTCTGAAACTACTACATTCACACTTGTCCCCTTTTCCCTTGTAAAGTGGAACTATACAGACACTCACTCCTCCAGTCCTCCGGCACTCTACCCTCTCTCCAGCAAACATTAAATAACCTCACCAACCAGTCCATCATCACTGTACCTCCTTTTTTTAGACAGTAAGTATTTTCGTATATTACATCTTCAGACTAAATGACAGAGATAGAGAGTTGTGTTTAAATGTAAGTATCAGGTGGCAACCATAGGGGGGGAAGGGGGGAGACAATATAATGTGAGGAGGGTGGGATGACCTTACCTCTATCGACCTGACCAACACATAAGGCTCAATCTGGTGGAAAGATCTTGGTGACCATTTGGGTGATAAATTGGTAACACAATTGGTCACCAAGATCTTTCCGCCAGATTGAGCCTTATGTGTTGGTCAGGTTGATAGAGGTAAGGTCATCCCCCCTCCTCACATTGTATTGTCTCCCCCTTTCCCCTCCTATGGTTGCCACCTGATACTTACATTTAAAGACAACTCTGTATCTCTGTCATTTAGTCTGAAGATGTAATATACAAAAATACTTACTGTCTACAAGTTTCCCTTCTCCTGTGGTTATTTTGCATTATTGTATCACGGTGATGTGATCGCTTGCATATATATATACAGACGCTCCTCAACTTACGTTTTAGTTTGGTTCTGAACGGCCGAATATAATGTGAAAATGAACGTAAGTTGTTACTGTACTATATATCCATAAATTCTATTACCGTATCTTATAAAACACCCCTAAATCATTAATTATAAACATAACATTGTAAAATGATAACATTAATTTCAAATAAATTAAATTCAAGCAACATAAATTGAGATGGTGGAGGAGAAGGAGGAGGAGGCAAGGCACGTTCAGTCTGTCGTTTGTGCCATGTAAACAATGGACGCAGCGTCATGCGTAAGTATCGTTTGAACTATGGAGAGCGCGCTAAACTAAAAAATTCACTCAATTTTTTTTTTTTTACAATTTTTTTTTTAGTCAGTTCAAACGTAAAATCGAAAAAACGTAAAACGAATGAACGTAAGTAGAGGAGCGTCTGTATATGTATATATTATATAATGTATATATATATGTAAAGAAATCACAAACAACACGTGATTCATAAAATATGCAAATAACCAGTTGGAAAATAAGAACATGGTAATCGAACGTTTTTATCTATTTAGGACATTTTCAAAGGTCTTAAATGGACAAAAACGTTCGGTTACCAAGTTCTCATTGTTCTAGTTGTTACTTGCATATATATATATATATATATATATATATATATATATATATATATACACATATGTAAATATATATATTTATATACATATATGTATATATATATATATATATTTATATATATATATATATATAGATATATATCCAATATATATATATATATATATATGCAGTAAGTTTCACAATGAATGAGTGAATAAAGATTTTGAAGAAACCACGGGGAAATCAAAAGCATGATATACTAAATGTTTTTATCTGTTAACCTCTTCCTATGTAATTGTCATAAGGCATGAGTGGGTATACTAGGATACTGGTGTTAGCATCCTGATTATATTAATTTTGTAGTTGTGGCTAAGTGACACCTGAATTCTGTGAACTGGCTTGATCACATTTTCTGTGTTTGTACTCAATGAAAGAGAATGAGTGTATTGGTTAGCCTGTATTGAAATGTATAGCTGAAGAAACCTATTGGGTATTAGCTTGGCCATTCTTATTATAGGGGGAAAGAGTCTTTTGGTATATATTTATGTCCCGAAAAAATCCTTCAAGTTAATGAGACTCTTCGTCAGATTAATTCTGAGCAAAAAGCATTTTGAAATCATAAAGTATCATAAGCACATACACTATTTATTCTATACACATACAGATAGAAATCACATGCTTAAAGGCAATAGGTGAAAAGCTCCACCATACTTGAAGGCCAAACTTTGTTTATCTCTCTGTTATTTATCTAGATACTAAAGTCTTCTTTCCCCTTACCTCCATTCGGATAAAGGATCATCCCTGTCTCCTGCCCACTGCCCGGGTCAGAAGCAATGCAGCAAGACACAGCACATCCACAGAAGGGCTGCTTCACTTACATGGTGACCATTCCCTCCCTATTCCTTGCCTTCTCCCTTCTTTGCTCAACTGACATTCCTCTCTTTCCCAATGTCCCTTTTAACCCATCCATCCATCTCTACTTTCCACACCTCTTTTGCTAATCTTTCTTCACTAATTTTTTTCCATGTGACCAAACTAGTACAATAATCTTACATCTGCCCTATCTGTCAGCTCCCAGTCAACCACTACTCTCCTCCTCACTTCCTCATTTCTCACTCTATCCAACCTTGTAACCCCTGTCATACTTCTCAGACACTTCATCTCAAACTCATTTAAACTTCTCCTTTCTTCCTCTCGTAAATTCCAAATCTTTGCCCTATGCAGTGTTGTTGGCACACTCATTTTGTAATTCTTTGTAACTTTGTAATTCTTCAAATAGGAAAATGCAGTGTTTCTAGAGATAAGCCTTATCTACTCTCTTCATCTTTTATCATGCTTCCAGGAATGATTCTTCTTATGCAGACAAACTGATATGTTTTATTTATTTTTTCAGACCATAATAGAGTTAGCAGAAAGAGATGGTTTTGACCCACAGTGGTTCTGTTCCACATGCCTGGTTCGCCGGCCCATACGTTCCAAGCACTGTTCTGTATGCAATAGATGTATTGCAAAATTTGACCATCATTGCCCTTGGGTTGGTAATTGCATAGGTAAGTATCATAGCATAAAAAGAAAGCATGTAATCAAATGTGAATACTTCACTTCTAAAAAGAATCTATATGACAATATTAGATCTCCACAGAATGTATACATGATATTTCTGTATTTTCTGTATTTCAGGAGCAAACAACTTGAAGTATTTTGTTGGTTATCTCTTTTCCCTTTGTGGCATGTCTTGTTTCATGCTCCATGGCTGCATTATCTACTTTAACAGTTTTTGTAATACACACATTATGGAGCAAGGATTTGGCACAGGTAAGAGGTGTAAGGAAAATATGTTTATATGTGACTGGTGGTTTGGTAACTTCAGTGTCTTAATGGTAAATGTAAGATACAAGATTTTATTATATCTGGTGTCAAACCTCTGGGAAAAACATTGTAAGGATAATGAGACAAAGGGAAAGGTAGTAAAATTGGTGGAAGACAGTTGCCATTCTGTCTTAGTAGTAGACTCTCCTTTCAGGATGGGCACTTGCATATAGCAAACCTTCATGATTGATGATGGAAAATATAATTCTTCCACTGTCCATCAACAAATCCCATGAGGACCCTCATGGCCCCAAGTGAAATACAAAGAGTAGTATGTACATTGCACCCCAAAAGTTTAGTCATCAAGATTTTTTACACAGAAGGTCACTGACATAATGAAGCGGCCTTGCTGTGCATGTGCTGTGTCTTGTGACACTGCTTCTGACCCAGGACAGTATGCAAGATGCAGGAATGACCCATCATCCAGGAGGTGCCAAGATAAGAGGGAGGGAGGGAGGTGGATGGGAGTGGAGTATGTGGGGGTGGAATGGGTGGAAGTGGATTTTATGCCTTTGTTTTTTGGCTACCTTCCTTGTAAGGGGGAAAGCCTTTGGTATATGTATGTATGTAGAAGACAAACTACATGTCCTGAGGTTTGGAATCCCTTTGTAGTTTATAAGTATTCCTATTGTGGTGTAGGTATTTTGGAAGATTGTCATTCAAGATTTATAGCTTAATACTTTTAGTACTGTGACAAATCTCCATCATACAAGAAAATGGAAATGTTGCAGTTCTAAGAAATGTTAGGTACATGATTACACAGGAGCTCATAGTAGTTCTTTTGGTTCATTATTTCATGTCAGGACAACATTACAAGGCCACCAACACCCTGACATGAAAAACATCTTCAGGCCATTAATGAGTTTGAGTGTTTTACCACACTCTTAAGCTTGGGGCCATATTGGTAACTGCCATTGCATTTATACACTCTCTCACCATGGTTACCAGTCACTATAAACAGTGCCTCATCACTCTAAAGTATGTGCCTTCATGCGTGCAAACCCCAGGCACTATTTCTAAGCAAAATCAGCTCTCCTTACTTGCCGAGCATGAGTTACAAGTGGCTTCTTGAAAGATTTGCAATAGTGGCAATGAATATCTTAATGCAGTCAATTTCGTGTTGTGCACAAAGACACTCGCCCAAGAAGTGTGAAGTTCCCATTCATAATTTTCCATGGTGAACCTGAATGGGTGAGCTGAAGTAGATGTTTTTCTTGCATTAATTGTAATGCTTACAGTACTTCTGTTTAGAATTCTGTGGCCACCTCATATCTTAGAGGCATTGGGTGTGTTGTGAAGGAGACTTGTATTTTTGTCAAGGTTTAGTTTACAGTATTCAGGATTACTTTAGAAACATAATAAGAGTCCAGATTAGTCATGAAGAGAAGCATTGCTTCACAAACAATAGTTTTGTTTGTGACTTTGTTGATTATTACAGTACTAATGTTGGTGAAAAGCTTCTTAGCCTTATTTTGAATAAAATGTTCCTTTTCAGCTCTAGGGAAAGCAGGTACTTGTGAGCCTTGGGTCATGTGGATAGCCATCAATGCCGCCCTTCATGCAGCCTGGGTAGCAACTTTACTTGGCTGCCAGCTATACCAGGTATTGTATATGGACGTCAAGTCTCAACTGTTTTATGGTCCTGGGGTGTAAGCCTCTACTCTATAATTATTTTCTGAAGAGTCATGTATATTATTTATATGGTAATTTTATCTTGTGTATTGGCCATATTATATGTATCCATTTAGTCTTAGGTGGTATACTGTATCTACTCATGTATAGCATTAGTGCTGTTTTATTTTTCTTACAATTGATTGTTGGCTGTATTTACCTAATTGTAGTGTACAGGAAAGGAACTGTGCTTATGGAGTGTATATCTTTTTGTCCTTCTATCATGCTTAACCACTTCACTCCGGGCCAAAATCTCGCGGGCAGCATTAGCTGCCAGACGTACGATGTTGCGTCATAATACTCGCATCATAAAAAATAGTCACCGCTTATATTGATCGTTCTCTCTTTCACCCGTGAATTTTGATAACCATAGAAAATGTGATGAAGCCAGTTTAGAGAGTATGTCAGTTACGCAGGGACAACTACAATAAATATAATCAAGACGCCGATATGGCAGCCTCGCGTATCCACTTGCTCCCCATGCCGCCTACGTAGGTGGCACCGTATGGAAGGGGTTAAATTTGAAATTGTATATAGTTGTTGTTATTGTCATTCCATAGACTGGGTGGCCAAGCAATCCCGGGTCCCCAAGGAATGCCATGGCTGGAATGGAGTTTTCCCACAAATCCCTTTTAGAATGCATATTGTGTTGGCATGCATGACTGTGTACAATGGAGTCTTCCATAATGTGTTGAGTAGGTGTGTTGCATCCTGGATAGTTGTCTGTGATGCAGTTCTCCAGCATCTTCTGGTAGATTAGAAGGGCTGAATGATGGCCATACTGCATTCTGCTCAGGTGGACTCTCCTTTTTGGGAAGAGAGGATTCAGAGGGATGGACATCAGGGGGTCTGGCATGCAGCAATGTACTCTATTTCAGTTTGTTGATGGAGCAGTGGGTGAAATGGTTATGGATTGCTTCTGGAGGCTGGTGTCCGGTGGTTGTAGAGGAAGAAAAGAGAATATTTGTATGTGATACAAGTATTTGGGTGTTGTTTTGATGGTTTTAGCCACAGCAATCATCACCTAGGCTATTCCAGGAGTTGATGTATCTGTATAGAGGTTGTTGCTTCTTTGTAGTCATTAGGCATGTCAATTTGAATTCTTCCTTTAACCACTTCCATACGGTGATGCCAACGTAGGCGGCATGAGGAGCAAGTGGGTACTCGATGATGTCGATGTCACCATCTTGATTATATTTATTGTAGTCGTACCTACGTAATTTTGATTCTCTCTAAACTGGCTTCATCAATTTTCTATGGTTATCAAAATACACGGGTGAAAGAGAACGAATGATTGAGCACTGACTTTATTTTTTATAATGCGATTATTATGACGCAACATCGCACGTCGGGCAGCTAATGCTGCCAGACATGCGATGTGTCCCGGAGTGAAGAGGTTAATGACCCAAATATTATGACCATGTCACCTCTTTCTCTTTTTTCTTCTAATGATGACATGTCCAAAACTTCTAGATTTTCATATGGTTTATCTGCAAATCTAGGAATTTTGCAGCCTTCTGTATTTTCTCAGTCTTGTTTATATCCTTGTAGTGTATTGGTGATTGGATATTTTGTGTCCATATGGCTAATCCCTAAGTTATATATACATGTATATATATCAATCAATCAATCAATCTGTTGTTTATGGTCTCTTGCAGAAGACCTGCAGTGCTAGAGGAGGTTTGGAGTGTTGTGACCATTTGGTATATGTGGTGTCAGCCTTCCTTTTTCTTGATGGGGCTTGGGGTATCGTCTCATCTTTGCTGTCTTAACACTTGGTGCGGCTACTTGAAAGCTGGACACTGCAGCTCTTACATATATGCATTTATTCACTGCTTTTGACCCGGTCAGTGGGCAGGAGGCATTAATGACCCTTCATCCACGAGGAGCTAAGATGAGAGGGAAACATTGGGTGGAGGTTGATGCATGCCTAGGCTAGCTACCTTCCTTATAAGGGGGAAGAGGCATTTGGTGTATATATATATACACAGGGGAGGAGAACAGGGGTGGAAAGGGAGCTGGGAGATAGGGTGGATGAAAGAGTATTAGGATGGTTTGGACACATGGAAAGAATGAGTGAAGAAAGACTAGTAAAGGAGGTATGGAAGGCAGATGTGGAGGGAGTGAACATGAGGGGACGTCCTAGGATGAGATGGATGGATGGGGTGAAGGGGGCTTTGGGGAAGAGGAGAATGTCAGTTGAGGAAGGACGGGAGAGGACAGAAGACAGGGGTGAATGGAGAATGGTTGTATATGGATGATGTTGTGATGCATGAGGTGGATTGGATGGGGGAATAGGGGTGAGTTAGTGTGTGTGAGCAAAAATTTTTGACGCAGCCCGAAGGGGTTTCTCCCCGTCCTCTCCTTTATATGGGGGGACGGAGAGGGGGGGTCACCGATTTAATGAAGCGGCATTGCTGTGGATATGCTGTGTCCTGCGACACTGCTTCTGACCCAGGGCAGTGGACAGGGTGCAGGGATGACCCGTCATCTAGGAGGTGCTAAGATGGGAGGGAGGGTGGAGGGGTGTGGAGTGTTTTCGGGGATGAAATGGGTGGGAGTGTTTTTGTGCCTTGTCCTTTTTGGCTACCCCCCTTGTAAGGGGGAAAAAAGCCTTGGTATATGTATGTATGTATGTATGTATGTATGTATATATATATATACATATATATACATATATATATATATATATATATACATATATATATATATATACACATATATATATATATACATATATATATATATATATATATATATATATATATATTTATTTAGAAAAGGGTGGCTTAGTCAAGACATACACTCGCCCTTCACCCTTTCCACATCTATCCAACTTTCATTTGTTTTCCCTTCTATGTCAGCTTCTTATAAATTAATGATCATCTCTATCTGCCATTCACTGCTTGAGTCAGAAGCAATGCAGTAAGACACAGCACCACCAAAAGCAAAGCTGGTTTACTCCTATCTCTTCATTACATTGTAACTCTCCTACCTCATCCACTCAAGAAATTATAGAGCAGACATGAAGAAATACTTTCAGGCTACGTTAATTTCTCGTCCACTTACAAATACCCTTCATTCATACTTGTTCCTTGCTCTCTCCCATTCCTTTATTTTATTTATTTTATTTTATTTTTTAGTTACTTCAATCATTATTTCAACTCAGAATCAAACTTCTAGGTATTTCCTTATTTAATTTTCTCTTGATAAGTTGTTACATAGCCAGTTGATTGATAGAAGAACATGTAATTATTTTGCAATTTGTATTTCTCTTATTCTAGATCTTGATTCTTGGAATGACCACAAATGAACGAATGAATTGCTACAGGTATAAGCACTTTCAGGTAAGTGAAGTTATGGAATAGTATTT
Organism: Oratosquilla oratoria; assembly: GCF_046742065.1. NCBI lineage: Eukaryota > Metazoa > Arthropoda > Malacostraca > Stomatopoda > Squillidae > Oratosquilla > Oratosquilla oratoria. The sequence continues at coordinate 10,622,425 of NC_134800.1, read as the reverse complement.
TGTCTTTCAATAGAGACTTTTGGGATATGATTTTGTATTCCTGTGAAGTGTTATGATCATATGAATACATTATTGGTTGCATAATGAACAGGAAACCTGAGTAGGAAAATAGGTAAGTGAAGTAGGAATATGAGGAAGGTTTGATTTATGGAATTTTTGGCTTGAAGGCCAAGTGCCGGAGCCGGTAGGCCATTCAGCGCATGGAATATGAGGAAGGGTAAAGTGATGGGAATGAAAAATTATTAGTTAGCTGCAGTGTCAGTGGACTATGACCCCGGAGGTGCAGAGGAACCTGATCATCCTCTCAGGCAATAGTCAGAGGTCTTCTATCCTATTTATGTTCTGGTCATGCCTGTTTATTACCAGAGCTGAACATTCTGTAATTAAATATTTGATTGTGTGTGAAGAAGCAACATGACAGGGGGAACGTTTCATGTGTTTTCTATCGTGTGTTGGTACATCATAATTTATGATGATAATTTGTTGCTTTAGATTTCACTAATTGCTGGCAGTAGACCCAAGGCCCACCCACAGATCTGTCTGGGAAGAAAATTTGGATTGTTCCCTGTGTTGTTTTGATGTGGGACTGTTTCTAAAAGTAGTACAAGGAAGGGCACTGTCACCAGGTGTCAGCTGTCCATGTATGAAAAAGTGTAAGAAATATATTTGAAGTTGATAGAGATCTCCCCCTCCTCCTCCTGAACTCTGGAAAGCTGAGAAGTAGTGATTACTCCCCATCAATGGCTTTCAGGTAGTGGCATAGAGACACTCCCTTACCAATGCATCACAGGCAACAGTCTAAAGTTTCTTCCCAGAGTGATATGTGGGAAGGGGTTAGGAATGTTGACAGCTGCTGTGTGGTTATGGGTTTTCCACTTGGTGAAATTTGAGGCAACATTTATTATTGTTATTATCAACGTAATTTTTCAGCTTTTTGGGTAAATGCATATAAGAAATATATGTTTGTTGATCTCTTCAAGGATGCATAGTTGTTAGCCATTGTTTTAAAGAGGAAAATGTCAAAATATGTCAAAATTTAATCAACAGAATTATATTCTTGCTCCATAACAGATTGGTGGCAAGAAGGGTGAGGTGCGGTCGCCATTCCACCGAGGCATATGGAAAAACTGTGTCGATCTTGTCAACTGGAGATGCTTCGGTCTTCTTAAACCAGATACTACAGATTGGCTCCATACTTATTCTCTCAGTGATGACAAGGAGGGTGACAAAAGACCTTTACTTTCTGAATCAGACATGTACCAGTACGTGTGAGGGTCTGCGTGAATGCACGAGTATGTATGATGTGGTACACACATTCACCAGAGCATGGTGCCCCCATGTACCAGTATATGTTAATGTGATTTCTTTGTATACCACTACTTATGGAGTGGTATCTACATGTACTAATATGTTTATGGGGGTGAGTTCATCTCTGGTGTGTGCAAAAATAGTGCTTACAAGTACTGTAGTATATGAGGTGGTGCCCACATGTTACCAGTGTTTGTGAGGTGGAAACCACATATACCAATGCATGTGATGAGGAGTCTTTGTTCACAAAATTGCTTGAGGTATGAATGCATTTGATTAATTGAATATGAGAATGGTATGTTGAGAATAAGCATGTCTTGGGTCATAATATTTATGACAGAGTGCGCATAAGACATAAATTTGTTATACTGTACATTTAAGATATGTTTCTTAGGCAGATTGGCATTGGCTTTCAGTTCAGTATTTAGTTTTTTATATGTGGAAGTGTTAATGTGCTTGTTTCTTCTCATGAAAGTAGAAGGGATACACAAGTACACAAGGTTCCTCATTTTAAGCATGGGAATCCTCTCAAACTGCCTTTGGTAAATCTAGCATTTGAAACTATGTTATGGTAGATTGTGTTCAGAAGCACAAGATTTTTTTTCCATATTTATATTTTGTTTTCATTTTTTTATCAATTCAAGTGTAGTGTTGAGTAGATCTTTTCCTTTACTACAAGACGCTTCATACCAAAGAGAGGGGGCCTTTGCATTTCAGTGACTGCTACATCAAGGACTTTAAGCCAACCCTAGTCACAGAGTGAGCAGTCAGTAGGAGTACAATTATTAGATACATGTGATCCAGCCACACCAAAGATAAATGTCAAGTTACTGCATGTTGCCAGGGTGTGTTTGTGTTTACCCTCTCAATATGGTAACACTCCGAACAGATTTTTTCTGGATATGGACAGGTCATTTCATATCGGCTGAGGAACGGACTTAGGACTGAAGGGGTTTAGCATTGGATGCCTGATGTACGATGACTTGACGATGCATCACAATACTCGCATTATAAAACAAAGAGTCACTGCTAATTTACTGTTCTCTTTCATTTTGAGTAATAATAAACACTTCAATAGGAACCCCCTTTCAGTCCAGAGTGGGCCCATTCCTCAGTTGTATAAAATCACTTATGGAGATTAAGTGGCAAATGAAATGTTAACTGCTTCAATGTGAGTCAAATTATTGCACGCAGCATTGGATGCCTGTTGTACAATGACTTGACGATGCATCACAATACTCGCATTACAAAACATAGTCACTGCTAATTTACTGTTCTCTTTCATTTCGAGTAATAATAAACACGGGAAACACGATCAATCCAGTTCACAGAATTTGAGAGTCAATTTGAGAGTCAACTACAATATAAATATAATCAGGATGCCAATGCTGGCATTCTCATACACCTGCTCGCTCCTTCATCATATGAAAGAGGTCAAGGGTAGAATATAGAGTTTAATTTGGTACCAGATATTTTGACCTTTTGGGTTTTCTTCTGTGGACTGAAGAAGGCCTAAGAGGTCGAAATGTCTGGCACTGAATAAAACTCTATATTCTAGCCTTAACGTTTCATTTGCCATCTCCTCCATATTTTTGTACATAATATCACTTCTTAGCAAGAACAAAATCTGTAATAGATATTGCCATTTTGAATGGGTTAAACTCTTCATTCCACCATGTTTACTGTTGCTCAAGGCTGTAGACTTTGGTAGTAGTCTTGTGTTTGGCAGCATTTTGTCCATTAATTTTTGTTTAATTTCTATTATTATTATTATTGTGGATAGGAAGTAAAGGGAACACGGGCTGAGGGACATACTTTTATTCCTGACTAGTTTCGCCTGAGTGGCTTCTTCAGAGGAACATAGTTTGAAGTCAAGTTGGTCAATATATATGGCAAAAGAAGGAATGTGGCAAAGTGTCAGGTTGGTTCCCCCACTCGACCTGACACTTTGCCATGTTCCTTCTTTTGCCATATATACTGACCAACTTGACTTCAAACTATGTTCCTCTAAAGAAGCCACTCAGGCAAAACTAGTCAGGAATAAAAGTATTTCCCTCAGCCCATGTTCCCTTTACCTCCTATCCACATTCGTCACAATGTATACACATTATTATTATTATTATTATTATTATTTTATTTTTTTGAGATTGGAGATGCAAGTGTTTAATTATTTTTTAATTATGTGTTTATTTTTATTTATTTATTTATTCATTATTATTATTTTATTTATTTATTTATCTTATTTATTTTTTTATTTTTTTACTTTTATCATGTCACACAAGATTGATTGCAGTTTTGTAAATATTAGTGGGTGGGACATTTGATTTTCCCATGTATGTATTTTGTTTGCCAGCAAACTGCCAAAAATGGAGTAATATGTATTTCATTTTTTTTTATAATTGTTTTGTGGTATATGTGTATGTTTAGCTTATCTATTTTGATGGCTGGTAACAATTGGATATCACTTGACCAACTTAATTTTTACCTGACTGGTGAATGCTCTCTGTGAATCTTTAAGTCTCTCTAGTCATTGTCTATGTGCAGACTATTTCCAAACACGATTTTCGTATATCTTTGCAATATCTTTACAACTTTTGCTTATTTTTTCCTCATTTCTCCACAAATATCCTTCTCTGTGATTTGTATTGATGCAAGCATTTTGGTTGATATAATTTTTTACAATGGAAGCACAAGCCAGTAGCCAAAAAGTAGGGGACATGTGACTGAGTGCGTTCTGGTGGAGTATTACATGACAGCTGGCTGTGATGCTAAATGTTACGTTATTTATTTACACGAATGAAAGGACCGGATTTGAATCGATGTTTGAATTTGATAGCGTTGAATGATTGCAGTTACTGGTATGCTTGATATCTCATTTTCACATACAACATTGGTCTTTGTTATACAGTATACATCATAACATTTACGAGACTGGAATATTCAATTTTAGAAAATTGGGAAATGTTTTAACATTTTAGTGTGATCAAATTTTGAGAGGGATTTGAAATTAGATATTCATAGTAGCTTTTGCATCTTCATAGATGAATGGAACTCAGTAAAAAGAAATACAAATTAGAAATAACACTATTTGGATATGCATGAGTTAGGCAGCTGTACCAAATGCAAGTGAATATGACACTCACTATGACACTTAAAGATATCTCAGAGCTTCTTCATGGCTTTCTGCCAGTGTTCTTCAAGTGATGCATATGTTTCACCTTAGATTTCTTGGTGTTTATATTTCTTTTGGGAAACAATGGTTTGATATAAATTCTCAGGAACAGATTATTTTCTGTATATTTCATATAGGTAGTATATTGTGAATATAAGGTCTACGTTGGTGTACATGTTTGTACATATGTGTGTATATGTTTGTATACATATATTCAGCATATGTATGTGTGGTACAGATGTAATTACACGGTTGTAATTACTTGGTTGTGCTATGTAGAGAAATTATTCTCTTGGTAGCCCATCCAATACTGCTTTGTCTTGGTCAATCTTGAAGTAACTTATATTTCAGCACACATTACTTTGGTGTATATATATATTTTTTTTCATGCCATCTTCATCTTTGAGCTTCTTGTCTTTCATTGTCTTTTATGTATCATTATGATTCTTTCTTTTCTCTCTGTCTGTCTCTCTCACTCTGTCTCTGTCTCTCTCTCTCATTCTTTCTCCCTACCTGTCTCTCTCTCTCTCTCTCATTCTTTCTCCCTACCTGTTTCTCTCTCTCTCTCTCTCTCTCTCTCTCTCTCTCTCTCTCTCTCTCTCTCTCTCATTCTTTCTCCCTACCTGTCTCTCTCTCTTTTCTCCCTGCCTCTCTCTCTCTCTCTTCTGTCTCTCTCTCTCTGTCTCTTCTCTCCCTCTCTCCTTCTCTCTTTTCTCTCCTTCTCTCTTTTCTCTTTCTCTCTCTCTTTTTTACTCTTTATACAGACAAACCTAGATGGTTCTTCACTTTTCGCACCTTACTTTTTATGCGGGCTTCACATTGCTATGGCATAGCCCATACTAGCTCTTGGCACTCAATCATATCTAGTCACATGTAAAAGCACCTCTAAACCTTCAAGTGCCGATTTTTTGTCCCAGTATGGTGGGTGACATGTGCACATAGACACCTTACAACCTATATTTATCTATTTATCTGTATACCAATAGCCTCTTCCCTCTTATAAGGGAGGTAGCCAGCCAAGGGATGCACCTACCTAGGTACTCACACCCATTTCATCAACACAACCTACATGCAATTTCAAACGTGCATGCCATTTCCTGGGTACCAAGTGTACCTCACATTGAATGTAGCCCAAATGTGCCACTGTAGGTTCTTGCACAATTCCTTATAAGGAGGGAAGGACCTTTTGGTATATGTATTTGAAATTATTTAAATTCGTTTTACCCAAATTTCCAAGAAAGTTTCTCAGCCACATGACAATGTTGTTGAATGGTTTGGACTGGAATGAAAGCTTTTTAAAACTTTTGTTAAATGAGGTTTTTACTTTGATTTGATTTTATATTTTTGTACAAAGGGGTTAGAATTATCTGATGGGTATATGTGAATTCTGTTATGTTACTTATCTCATCTTGCTGACAATCACTTCTTTTCTCACTTATTTTCAATTTTGTATGGGTGTGTTTACTATTAAGACATCTTTTTTCCATTTTGAAGAGAAAACAATTGTTGGAATTCAAGCTCCTTGTATAACTTCTTCCTACAAGTGCAGAGCTTTTCTTCTCAGGAAAGTGCTTCTTTCAAAGCACTTTAACATCGCAAAAAAGTTTTATGTAATATCTTTCTTGTCAAATAATTTGTGTATATGGAAAACATGACTAGCATCAACAGACCTTGTAGCAGTCCTCCTCCTTTTCATTTCCCATAATTTTAGTTCTTCTTGTCTTGTCAGGGCAGTGGAGAGGATGCAGGGATGACCTGTCATCCAGGAGGTGCCAAGATAGGAAGGAGGGTGGAGGGGAGTGGAATATATAGGAAGTAGAATGGGTGGGAGTGGTTTCTATGCCTTTTTCTTTTTGGCTACCCCCCGTGTAGGGGGAAAAAGCCTTTGGTATATGTATGTATGTATGTCTTTCCTCCCTGTAGGAAATAACTTTTCCACTTTAGGTGTTGATTTAAGTGATCCTTGATATTTTGGATGCCACATCAGTCTTTCTTAGATTACTTGAACTGTTTTGAAGGCTAGCAATAGTCTTTACATGCCTTGCTCTTTTGCAATGTATAACTGTTATAGGAGCTCAAAAAGATAAATGGACGTGATCATTCAGATTTAAATCTAAACTTTACTTTGGACATGCTTATTGTCAGAGTGGCAGTTGGTGTTGATACTTGTTTGGGATGATACGCACATATCATTCAGTTTGCTCATCAAGGAGCTAACAGTGAAAATCAACAAGAAAATAAATATACTAAGATCAGCAACAAGCACAGATTTTTAGTCAGCAGAAAGAAACTGATCACAGTGTACAAATGGTTCTTGAGAACTACACTGAATTGTACATGTACAGTATTTAGATTTTGACTTTGACAAAACAGGTTTTGGGAATTTGTAAACTGTTAGTCATTTTAGAAACTTCATTGTATATTTGCCTTCCCACACTCAGTTAAAGCTCTCTATTCCCACCAGCTTCTAAATTCCAGTTTTATACATCTCATCACCTTACTTTTGCCCACATTTACTTTCGACTCTTCTCTCATACACCCTCCCAAACTCAGTCACCACCTGCCTAGTGTAGGCCTTATGGTCTCTTGCAGTCTCCTTCTTTCTTATGTTCAGACTATCCTCAGACTCACCCACAAACAACAACTGGCTCACCTACTTCCCTCCACTCTCGCTGACCAACTCCAAACTTCTGTTTAGTCTTTTCTCATTTACTGCCCTCACCTCCCCGTCCATATACGCACTGAAAACCGTGATGAAATTACACAACTGGTGCAGCCCCAATGTCACCACAATCCATCCCATTTATCTGTTTTCTTTGATAGAAGGACATGGAGATGACACACACACACATATATACACTCAGTACAATAAAGAATATAAGGAAAATAGAAAGAATCCAAATAGCAACAACAAAGATGGCCCCAACACTTTCAAAGCTGACATATGAGCAAAGATTGTCTAAACTGGAATTACCAACCCTGGAACAAAGAAGAGAAAGAGGTGATCTGCTGGCCATTATAGAATTATGAAAAGCATGGAAGTCCTTGATAGAGGAGACTTATTAAATTGGGATGGGAAAAAAACAAGGGGACATGAAAAGAAACTCAAAATGGACAGATATAGAAGAGATTTGAAAAGAACAGCTTTTCACACAGAGTGATGGATGTTTGGAACAAATTGGAGGAAACAATAGTGTGTGCAAACACCCTACATGAATTTAAGAACAAACTAGATGTTGCAAGATACGAAGACGGGATACCATGAGCATAGCTCCCCCTTCCCATAGAATACAACTAGATTAAATACACACACACACACACACATATATATATATATATATATATATATATAGTGCATTGGTGGTGTAATATGGAGTGTGCTGGTCTTGCATCCACTTAGTTGTGGGTTCAAATCCTGCACTCCTCCTCAATTCCCAACAATGACTATTACCTGCCCCAATAGTCTAAGCACATAAGGCATATGCTCCTCACCTTACCTTAAAATTTGGAATGTGTTTATAATCCATTCACATCCTCTCTCCACTCACACCCATGTCTTGCCTTCTCCCTTCCCTGCTCTACATACATTCCCCTTATACTCATGTTGTTGAATGACGAAAATGGGTACACAGTCCTATGCAGGAGCCTTCAACTATGCTTACACTGTCAGTACAGGGGTGGCGGGGGTACCTGGTTCGAATCCTGCCCAGGGCTGAAATTATTTCAGTATCACTGTGCTTTGAGTCATTACTCCAACTCTCGTGGGCGGGGAGTTGGGGGTGTGTGTGCGTGTAAGGTCATAGCATTACCCATAGATCAGTCATATGAACTCTGAGCTCTCTTCTGGGAGGGAAATAGCTGTCGATCACGAGTCCAACACGTGATCCAAAGACCAAGGTGAATCACATATATCATTACATCACACAGGTATAACCAATTGAATGGAAAACAAATCTACAACAGCTAACTACTCAAACATATATAATGGCTTACCACCTGAACCATATAATGCATCCATACAGAAACATATTTCATACCCACATCACAAAATGAGTAGTTCAAGACCAATCACCCTACTCCAGACCCCACAGAAAGCCACTCTAGCATTACTACAATCAAGTCACAATCCAGCACCAAACCAATGCCAACACAGAATAGGCCTGGCCACAGAAACAAACTGTCCAAGATAAACCATCACACTTTCATCACTCAGTCTTTTTCGTCTTTATTATGTCTTCCACTAGTCATCAGTAATTTATTGTGGTCACTTGTTTTTGGCTGATCCATAGTGCTTATCTCTTTAGTGGTTCTACTATAATCAGTATCATGTTCCTCTTCAGTGCTAGTACCTCATTCCCAACTATGTCCACCAGTTCCCAATTTTAACTGTTTTCCCTTCTTTTCTTTTCATTAAATCACTTTCCAATTCTTCACTTTTATTGGATCCCATATTCTTCCTTCTCTAACACCTCTTACTATACTTAGATACATCACTATCGGTTTGTCCCGCTGACAGTACTGAAGCTCTGGAGTGGAGATATCTTTTCACTACAATGGCCAACAACCAAGTGTGTGCGTGTGTGTGTGTGTTTGTGGGTGTGTAGGTGGGTGGAGATGTATTGCAGGCTCATCCCACTGTTATCATTTTAGTGAGAATGATGCATCACACTGCTGCCATTTTACTTGCTTTTTTGAAGAAAAAAAAAAGGTTTAACATGCACAACTGTTAGCTATATTATATATAAATATGCATTTTTGTCAACTCAGTTTGGATATTTGTGATTCCTTGTCATAGTAGATCATCAACCCTACTAAAAGACAGTACATTAATTATTGACAAAAGTTTTGGGTATTGTCTTAATTCACTTCTGGACAAAACATTCAGGTCACATGCAACTCTGAGGTGTATAGCTAGAATTATTTCTTGAAATGGTTTGTAATATAATCCTGTTGACTTCAAGTTTAGAAATTTCTAATGTAGTTGTTTTTATGTATGTTTTTATTTCAAAGAGAGGGAAATTAATTAAATTTGAGCACTTGTAATGATGAGACTACAATAGTGTGAGTTTCATAATTATGAGGAAGGGTCTGTATGATTTTTGTTTAGATTTAGATGAGCCAATTTTGAAAAATAAGAACCTTCATTGTAAAATATAGTATGAGATTTTTACATACAAATATGTTAAATGTAAATGCAGTATATTCTAAAGGTGATACACAATTTAGGAACAAAGAATGATATAGGCATTAGTGCCTAGGTAATTAGTTAGGTTTTAGTGTCAAAACTCTTTCATTCTTTTAGAGAATTTTGTTTGTTACTCTGCTCTGAAAAATCCTAAGTGTTTATGAGTGATAAAATTTTCATACTGTCAAAGGTGAGATTGATGGCCAAGTCATTACTGCTAACTTATTGTGTATAATGCATTCCAAATTAGATTTAATTTTTGGAATAAAGTTACATGAATTTTGTCACAAAAGGGCTTTAAATTAATCAAGACATTTCAAGTAATATACATTCCATAATGCTTCAAGTAGAATTGACCTTTTTTTCTCGTAACATTATCAGTTGACCTTGTTTTGCTTTTTCTCCACAGAACGGGGATTCAGATTGTTTTGATACTAGTCTTGTTCCAAATTTAAAGCTCTCTGGATTTAACCCTTGCTCAGCATTTGATGACTATTATATTTATTTTGGTTGTGTCAGGCAATTTCATTCAGTTGAGGTAAAGCCCCTCCACAGCAGAAAGGTGAGACATATATCATCACAATCTCACTTGATGAGTTAAACACCATATGAGGACGGAGCCTTTATTTGTACGATGTTTCGCTTATTACAGCTTTTTCAAGTACTTGAAAAAGCTGTAAGAAGCAAAACGTCATACAAATAAAGGCTCCGTCCTCATATGGTGTTTAACTCGTCAGTCTTGTCGGCAACTGCCACTTTCATGAAAACAATCTCACTTGATCCTTTGGCTGCATATTACAGCTTTAGTATATATTCTAGCTGTCACCAGGCTCTTCAATTCAGCTGAGAGAGAACATCTCCACAGTGAAAGAGTTAAACACATCTTGACCATATCTTGAATTTTTTTTATGCATTTTCAACAGTAATGTTCATTCTAAATGTCACCAGGCAGTTTTATTCAGACAAGGAAGACCTCATCCCCGGTGAAATGGTTAACCGCGTCTTTGACCTTATTTTAATGAACATGTGCTGCATTTTATGATGGTAATGCTTGTTCTAACTGCCCCCCCAAAAATTTATTCAGCTAAGAGAAACCACCTCCATAGTGAAAATGTTAAATATCTTGATGAACACTTGTTGCATTTAATGATGGTAATGTACATTGAAACTACTGTCATGTCCAAAGTGAAAAGGTTAAACTCACCTAACCGTTTCACTGAACACTTTTACTGTGTTGTACACTGTCCACACTGTATTTACAGTGTATTATACAGTTAATTCTAGCCGCTTCCAGGCAATTTTATTCAGTCAAAGGAAACCAGCTATGTATTGAGATACCAAAATTCTGTCCTTCATCTGACTACCCTAGAAATCAAACTAACAGAGAACTTCCAAGACAAGAATTGTATTGATATGTATATGGTTAGGTCACAACTTTCACTAAAATGGTACCAAAACAGAATTGACCCAGTAAAAAACAATAAATGCTCTAATTACAAGTGTAACCACTATACAGAAGACATAGAGCACATTATAGCACACTCTCTTGCAATCACTCCAGATAGCTCCACAGACTGGGTGACATGGTGGTTATGGCAAGCTTCCTTCATGAGTCTCCTGAAAAAGAACCAGGCAATGGATGGATGGAGGGTTAAGCACATTTTGAACACTTTTTATCCATTTTACTATGTCAGTGGTCATTCTGGCTAACACCAGGTGATTTTATTTAGTTAAAAGAGACTACCTGTGCAGTGAAAGGGTTATCTTTTGCATGCTATGGAAGTATTAAAGCACTCCCCATATATGATAGTGGTCTGAACAACAGTGGCACTGATCTTAGGTGCAATTTGTCTACTGGTTGCTGACTTAGGCATGATATTGTCCCCAGGAATAGAAACTTTGGTGTCTGATGAAATGCAAATACATTCCATACAAGAACAATAATTCCAACTGTGGTGATTGTGTCAAGTCCATGGGGGAAATGACCTGAATATACAACAGGCATTGGTCTTGCCTTGTGATGTGGTTGGCATTTGTTATGAACATGATGAACCACTACTAGGTGGGGCCTTTGCAGTGAAAAGGCCAAATACATCTCGACTCTGTTTTCATTAGACCTTCACTGTTCATTCTACCTGCCACCTGGTGATTTTACTCAGCAGAAGGAAATTCCCTCCCCAGTGAATGGGTGAAAGACTTAATTATGTCTTGACCCTGTCTTGATAAACTATTTTGCTCTATTCTTTGACTTCATTAGCTATTTTAACTACTGTTATTTTATTCACAGTGAAAGAGGTAAACATAGCCTAATCTTGATTAACACTTTCACTGCACAATATGACTAGTAAGTATTCTAGCTGCTCTTTGTCTGTTTTATTCAGCTGAAAGAAACACCCTCCACAGTAAAAGTTGACCATATCTTTGTTAAGCTTTCAGTTGCATTTTATGGTTGCAATGTGCTAGGTTGTTTTAGTTAGCCAAATGTAACCATCTCTACAGTGAAAGTGTTGAACATGTCTCAACCGTATCTTGATTGACATGTGCTGTGTTTTATGGCTCAAATATTTATTCTAGATGCTTTCGGACAATTATATTCAGCTAAGGGAACACCTCACCCCAACCCTGACTTGATTATTCCATTTGGTTGTGTTGTATGACTGCCAAGTAATTTTATTTAGTTGGGGATAACCCCACACACACTGCAGTGGATGGGTTAAGCATGTCTTGATGCTATTTAAGTTAATAATTTTTTCTATATCTTATGCCTATAATGCATATTTTAGCTGCCACCAGGTAACATTCAGCTATGGGAAATCCTTCTTCAAAGTGGAAAGGTTAGACAAACATGAACCTTAACTTTGATTAATCGTTTTCTGTCTATAGCTGCCACCAAGTCATGTTTTCATCCTCCCCTCCCTAACGCACACACCTTTGTTGTGAAGGTATTAAACACAACTCTATTTCCATTAACTCATTGTGGCATTTTACAACTGTAATGTGTATTCTGACATCCACCAGACAATTTTGTTCAGCAGGGGGAGCCACTCCCTTCTCTATAGTCAATAGGTAATTCAAGTAATTCTTTTGTTTTATTTTTCTATTATTGTATGTATTCAGCTGAGATAAGCCCCCAGCAAGTAAAAGGGTTAAACATTTCTTGAGCCTATGTCAACACATTTGTGGTATTTTATTATTGTAGTGTGTATTTTTGTATTCTAATTACTTCTAAGCAATTTTATTCTGCTTAAAGCTCTTTGTGGTGAAAATGTCATGTTTGAAGTTGCAATAGATTTCCTCATTGGCTGAATGAGAAGGCAGCATGATTACAGTAGGGTTGACAGAAGTGCGCTATTCATTTTGACTGAGTAAGCTCGATAATGGAACTGAATTCCCTCCCTCTCTCTCATCTGTCAGACAAAGACTTTTCTATTAAGGCTTTATTATGTGATAGATATACTCTTCTCACTGTTGGTACTAAAATACATTGACTTTTTAGGTTAAAAGTTAGTCTGAAACCTGTGATCTATGCAATAATGCTTGACTTCTTTTGGTTGTACAGTGGATTCCACCCTGTATCCATCTCACTCATGTAATGTCCCAATTAGTTCTTTTGTTTTCAGTCTGCTGCTGAAAAATCATTCCTGTCCATATGATAACTAAGTATGTAAGACTCCACATGTTTCACTAGACCAATGATTGATGTTGCCTAGTAGCACTTGAGGTTGCTCCTGTCACCAGTATGATTCCAGTACTACTTGGTCATTCATAAACACTAATACATTTGAGATAGTGTAACTGCAATTGCAGATATGATCTATCCTGGATAATCCCCCTTTACTCCGGAGGCTGTCTCTTAGCTGAATAAGTCTGGTGGTAGCCTGAATTGGCTGAATAAAATCTTTTAATTTCACCACTGGGCTGAAGGGATTGATCTAAATAGCTCTAATCTCCTCAGGCGGGAGACAGACCCTCAGCTGAATAGCTATGTGACTTTGTCCAGAACAAAAGTTTTCAGTTGTACCACAATTTTGAAGGAGTTATAGCAATCTGGGATCATTCATTCTCATGATGTTTTCATTTCGATAGTGGAAAATAGCTTTACCACCACATACATATGTTCTTCAGTGGAGCTAGTTATCAACTTTTGAGTTTGTGGTTTTGGGTCTGGGGTGCTTGTGAATGAACAACTGTAATGACTTGTCAGATGCTGTCAGGGACCTGAAGCAGTTTTATGGAGGAAGTGAGCAATAGACCATGCCTTGTTCTTCTACTTAAGGGAAGTAACTTTAATTTAAGTGAAAAAGGTTGGGTTTCATGTCATTTTCAGTTTATATTACTTTCAAGGAAAGTCTCAGTATTATATTTGCAATACATGATATACTGTTTAACCAGTTTTTTATAAAATTTGTAGTAAAAGTGAAACTAAAAAATTTTGTGCTTCTATTTGATAGAGTTTTATTATTTGAAAGTTTCTATTGCCATAGGAAGTTATTCATTGCCATCAGTTATAGGTAGCAAGAGTTTTCTATTGTAAGCTTTTTGGCTGCTTTGTGTATTTGCACAAAACTAACCAATGCAAAATCTCAATGATCAAGAATGTGTGAAATTGATTAAAATCACAATTAACTTCAACCTAATTTGATATAAAAACATATGTTCATGTATACTCAAACCACGCCTCTAGAAGAGTGGTTATATTTGGCCAGCAAGTTATTTCTACATTAGATGATGTTGTAGTTGGCTGTGGGTTTCTTTGACTTGTTGGTCATGCCATTGTTACCTTTTTTTTGTAAACATGCATACACATTCATTATACAATATCGCTATGTCATATATTCATCATAGATTCCACTTTTCATCAACTTGTGAAGTTATCAGTAAATTTCTTAGAAAGACTAGAATTTTATTTCAAACCCAAAGAGTTTTTTAAGGAATGTATCAAAATAGCATTAAATTCCTTTACAAACCCAGAATTGGGATAGAAGCATAGCTCATAGCTTCCCTGTACATTTCTTTTAGTTTCTACAAAGTAGAAATTATAAATTCATTTGCTTTGAAGATTTAAGCCAAATGTAAGCAGTGATGAGCTAATGAGACTGCATATACAGGTGTGGGTCCATGAGATTTGTATTCAATTCTCTTGGTAATTTTAATCAAAGCAGTTCAAGGCACTGCACAGTTGGCCTTTGCTTGTGAATTTTAGTTTTAACTTGCTAGATGTGATGGTAGTAGCCACTACACACACAATCGAGCGATATATTTACCTCAGTCTGAAGTGGGTCTTTGATAAAGTACCTCACAGCTAACTTCTGTGGAAACTGGAGGACTAAGAGGTACTTGAATGGATGAAAAGTTTTATGAACTGATATGCGAGGACAGTACTGGGGTCCTCGAGCTACGACGGATTTCCGTTCCTATGCAATGTCGTAAACCAATTTTTGGCCTAAATAAGCACCTCCCATAATGATTACTTCCTTGTTTTGATGCACTGCCATCAGAGGAGTCTGCATTATGCTTGAAGGGCAAAAACCTCCCCTCCCTGTCTAGGGTGGCCAGACGTCCTCCTTTTGAGCACTTTGTCCTCCATCCGGCGCAAGCCGCGCAACCTCACGCCGGACGCGCATTTGTCCTCCTTTCTTTGGGTGTGACAAAAATAAATGAATAAACAAATAGATAAATAAGAAAATGAATAAAGAATATATAAATTAATAAATAAATAACCCTAGGTATACAATAATGCCGTGCAATTAAATTATGCGGGAGTACCCAGGCCAAGGTCAACGTCGGAATTCGGCAGCCGAAGTAGACAGGAACTGCACAGGACCAATGTTGTGAACGTGTAATTGCATGATTCACGTCTCACCTCAGGCTGCAGTCCTGAGGTGGCCACGGTGTAGTGTGGTTTGGCAATTAATTTACGAGGTTAAGGAGTCTGAAAATGCCGAAAAAAGAAAGACTCTTTAACTGACTGGGCCAAAGAGTTTGGCAATCAAGGTGAGGATACAACTAGGTTTTGTTTGTGTTGTAACTTTGTAAGAAATACAGGTACTGTATTTGTTTTTTGTTTAATGAAGTGAAAAATGTTATTCACTCAGTTTCTTATCATATATATATATATATATATATATATATATATATATATATATATAATATATATTACTGTATATTATAATCATTGGTATGCAGTGTCCTTTTTGGAAATGGCCACCCTATCTCACCCCCCCAAAAAAAAAAAAGTGAATACGTTGTAATCCAAATAGCACTTCCCCCTCCTACTGCCTCATGACGATGTATTCCTCCACAGCCCTTACCAAATAGTTCATTGCAATATAGAAAAACTACAAACACCCTTGACTAAGTCAATGCATACTGAGAAATATGACTAAGTCATTACGTACGACAGCAGCGGTTGTCCGCAAAGATGAGACCAAGATCTAACCTTGGATGAGACAATGGTACGCCATTGACCAATAACAAACGAATGACCGATCAGTGGCGAGAGGAACTTATGTTGCTGCTGCTTTTGTCGTTACTACCTTCGGCAAAGAAACTTAAAATGGCGTGGCGACTTAATGCTTAGATGTAGTCATAACGTTGTTCTCAGACATGAGTCTATGGGATGTCTGAATAAGCGGTGTTGAGACAGTAGGAGTGTACGGTTATTGAAAACTAGAGTTACTACCTTCGGCAAAGAAACTAAAGATGGCGTGGCGACTTAATGCTCAGATGTAGTCATAACGTTCTTCTCAGACATGAGTCTGTGGGATATCTGAATAAGCGGTGTGGAGACAGTAGGAGCTTACGGTTATTGAAAACTAGAGATTGAACGTCTGTACAGACCCGTTAGATACGATACACGTAAGGCGTCAGTGGTAACGCGCACGCCGAAGTCACTGTTTACACGCGTCAGAACGTCATTCCAGTCAGTGTGGTGGTGAGGGGATACATTGCGTGGATAAGCGAAACGCCAAGAAGTTGTAGTAGAATATTTATTCTGTCAAACTAGCTCTGACTGGCCACCGTGGTGAACGGAGTTCCCCACATGTGTTTCTACGCAGTATTTCGGCTTGTAATATCGCCGTTGCAGTAAGGGGCGAGACAATGAGTGTAAATGTGGGGCACAGACAGCTGGCCTTCGGCCTCATAGTACATATGTGTAGGTTAAGGAAATATTACGGCTGTACTACATGCATTTGTATCCGTAGGAAAGCACAATTCCGGGCTACGCACGGCAACCCTGCCTCAGCCAGAGGGGCGCTACTTTTCGGTACGCCCCGCGGGTACTTAAGGCGGGTGTGAGGTCAGGTCAAGGTCAGTATCCTTCTAAGGCTCGGCCGGCCCACTCGCGTGTGTATACCAGTGTCTTGCCAATAAAGTGCAGAACCGAAACCGACTGTCAATCTTCCCCGGTGTCACTAGCCCAGTAACATCAACATAGTTACATTGGTGACCCTGGAATTGTGCTTTCTTACGGATACAAACGCATGTAGTACAGCCGTAATATTTCCTTAACCTACACATATGTACTATAAGGCCGAAGGCCAGCTGTCTGTGTCCCACATTTACACTCATTGTCTCGCCCCTTACTGCAACGGCGATATTACAAGCCGAAATACTGCGTAGAAACACATGTGGGGAACTCAGTTCACCACATTTCACCCTCCTTCCCCTGCGAAGCGTGGACTCGTGATGTCCAAGCGGGGAGGCGGCGGTGGGTGATGTCAGTGGGAGCGGGATCGAATCGTGATGTACGACGGGACGAGTGCCCGGAAACACAATGGACGGGGGCGGCGCGCATACGGGAAGGAAGAGGGTGCGTGTGACACCGTACCAGGTATCGGTCCCCCATGAGGAAGGAGACACAGTATTGAACTGGTACCGCTGGGGCCTACGCACCACCCGGCCCGACTGCAAGACCGTGCCCTCCGGGTTGAACACCCCTTTTCCGGAGGGTATGTGGAAGTGTTCCTGGTGGGGACTGAGCGCCGCGGGGAGCGTGCCAGACTCCTGTGTATCCTGTGTGGGTGGCGGGGGGTCGCGGAAGGTCCTGAATGGCAGGGAGCGGCTGCGGAGGGTGTTGTGGTGGCAGCTCTGCATGGTGAGAGTAGGGGTTGGGAGGAGCGGGGTTAGGAAGAGGAGGGGTGGAGGGGGTGAGAAACGCGGAGGAGTGAGGTGTCCCATTTCGTCTTGGGATGAACGAGGACTGCGTGAGGTGGACGGAGAGGATGGGGGTGTGGAGGGGGAGGAGTATTGGAAAGACGCGGGGAAGGGGGTTACTGTTTCGTTCCGTTGAGGGAAAGGGTGTATGACGATTGCGTGTGGAGAGTGAAGTGGAGGAGGGGTAGGGGTATTAGAAGGGCGATGTGAATGGTGTGGCTGGGAGGGAGGCATGAGAGGAGGAGGAGGAGGAGGAGGGTAGTAACTGTAATGGGTGCTTGGGCACTTGCGTCGACGTGGGCGGGCTTCACTCGATCCCATGATACCGTCGAGTGGCGAGAACCGATTTTAAGGGTGACGTGCTTGGCCGCGTGTGCGAGTACCTGGTGGGGGCCAGTGTACCTAGGTGCCAAGGAACCAGTACGCGCATCGACGCGGAGAAACACGTTGTCTGCCGACATGAGCGTGGGGTGGTGGTAAGTGGCGGATGCTGCAAGAGGCTTAGGCGGCTGAGGTGTGAAAGCCCTCATGGCTTGGCGAAGGGCAGGCATGAACGCGAGCTCGGAGTGCGTGTCAAGGGCAGGTGTGTATTGGGAGGGTAGGCGTAGATCTTTGCCGTAGACTAGTTCCGCTGGCGTGAGCTGGAGGTCCTCCCTAACGGTGGAACGGATGTTCAAGAGAACGATTGGAAGTCCGTCCGCCCATGACGTTGGGTGAGGTTGGGCGCGCAGGGCTTCCTTCAGTCTCCTGTGGAAACGCTCCACCATGCCGTTGGCCTGTGTGTGATAGGCCGTGGTCCGTTACCTGCTGGTGCCAAGGAATAGTAGGAGATCTGTCCACGCCTTCGATTCCCACTGAAGGCCTGGTCCGTGATGATCGTGCGCGGGGCCCCCAGACTGGCCACCCAACCATGCAGGAAGTGACAGCCAGTAGCCGTATCCTTTACGCGCAATAGGGCGCGACTGTGTGCCTGGGACGAGCGAGGGTGGTTGGGACCAAGGTCTAAATAAACAGGTCAGATCGTTTGAATTATTGTGCACAGCTTCTGACGTCATTAGGCTGGGTCCGTTTTCTCTTTGTGAAACACTGAAGAAAAATGTGAAACGCCAAGGAAGACAGGAACTATAATATTTTATATATTATATATATATTATATATCATATATATTATATATTCATATATATAGACAGGAACTATAATATTTTATATATATTTATATATATGGATAAGTATTTTAGACAAATTATTTGGATGATGGAGAACATAAACACAGGGGAAGGCTCGGAACCCTAAACACACTAACGTTTCGTTCGCGTAGAACTTCTTCAGAAGAAGTTCTACGCGAACGAAACGTTAGAGTGTTTAGGGTTCCGAGCCTTCCCCTGTGTTTATGTTCTCCATCATCCAAATAATTTATATATATATTTTATATGATATTTGTCAGAATATAACTAATTGCGTGGAGCGGTGCGAGCGAAGGCAACAACATACCCAAACGACGCACCAGCTTCAACTGACAGCTATAGGACCCGCGAACCCCACTTTGAACAGCCAGGTGACGTTCACGGGCCCGCTGCGCCAACTCCCTCGAAATTCGGTCGGAAGTGGTTAGACCTGTATTCCTTAGATCTTGGTTGGGACGTCGGCCTGAGGGAGAGGCCGTCGGCATAGCCTGCGTGGAAGCGGGAGGGATCAGCGCCTCCCGCTTGCTGCGTTTCCCGTCCCCCGAGTCCATGGCTGTTGCTCGAACCAGGTGCATGGAGGGCTGCAGTTTCTAGCCCTGTGGCCAACGTGGCGTGGTAGAAACAATACGCGCGTCGACGCGGAGGAGGAGTTGGATCGCGCGCGCCCCCTGCTGGGACGAGCTTCTCTAGCATGCCCTCAACACGCGCTAAGCGCGCGTCTAAGGTGTCCGTCGGTGAAGGGCGAGGCGTACTGTCACGCACGCTAGCGTCAGTGGAATCACACGAATTTGCACTACACACACGATTAGTTGCACTGTTGTCTACGTCAAGATCTATATACACCAGATCTAACCGCTTGAGCCGTTCTGCGCAGCTTCTGACGTCATCTGGCTGCTTCCGTTTTCTCTTTGTGAAACACTGAAGAAAACTGTGAAACGCTAAGGAAGACTGGAACTATTATATTTCCCCCCAGTTATCTCTCTCTCCAGCTCATTGCTATTATTAGTGTGTGTGTGTGTGTGCGTGTGTGTGTGTGTGTGTGTGTGTGTGTGTGTTTTATGGGAAGGGGATATATCGTCGTGTGTGCTTATATGTGTACATGTTCACATGTGTGTGATTCATCTTGGTCTTTTGGATCACGTATTGGACTCGTGATCGACAGCTATTTCCCTCCCGGAAGAGAGCTCAGAGCTCGTATGTCCGATCTATGAACTTACACGCACACATATCTCCAACTCCCCGCCCACGAGAGTTGGAGTAACGACTCGAAGCGCAGCGAGACTGAAAAAAAAATTAATCCTGAGCAGGAGTCGAACCAGGTACCGCCAATACCTTGAAGATATATGTCGTACTCTGAACCAATTACGCTACCGAGTCATTTGCTCACATGAATGTGTGTATATTTATATAATTTTATTTTACGGGAAGGGGGAGATATCGTCGTGTGTACTTATATGTGTACACGTTCACATGTGTGTGTGTATTCACTTGGTCTTTGGATCACGTGTTGGACTCGTGATCGACAGCTATATCCCTCCTGGAAGAGAGCTCAGAGCTCGTAGGTCCGATCTATGGGTAATGCTATGACCTTGCACACACACACACACCCAACTCCCCGCCCACGAGAGTCAGAGTAACGACCCGAAGCGCAGCGGTACCGAAATAATTTCGGCCCTGGGCAGGATTCGAACCATGAGCTGCGGGCCACTATTGTGGCAGCTCAGTGTTCTACCAACTACGTCACCGTGTATGTGTATCTAAATACTTGTATTTTACGGGGAGATATCGTCGTGTGTGCTTATATGTGTACACGTTCACATGTGCGTGTATTTGCAGGGAAACGATGAAAATTAACATTTGGCTTAATTCCTGTTTGGGTTGAGCACTCTTAATGGTACGGTAAGCCATATTGTCAAGATCTATATATACCGGTATATATAGATCTTCATTGTCAGAATATAACTAATTGCGTGTAGCGGTGCGAGCGGAGGCAGCGACATACCTGTACAACGAGCCAGATACAACTAACAGCTACGGGACGCGCGAACCCCACTTTGAGCAGCCAGGTGATGTCACGGGCCCGCTGCGCCAACACTCTCGAAATTCAATCGGAAGTGGTTAGACCTGGTATATATAGATCTTGGCTAGTGTCTAGCATCAAAAGCAGTGTCGTGTAAACCAGCCTTGAGACACACATGGAACAATGTCACCTATCATTCCAGTATTACTAATCCATCCTATGTCACTGTTACTATTCCACCCGATGCCAGTCATTACTATTCCGCCTTATCTTAATTATTCCAAATGGCATTCAGCCGATCCAGGTGCCTTTCTAGATTTCCTTCTTTCAGTGCTATCTTTGTCTTCTGAAGTATGAATTCTCAAAATGATTGGCTAGTTTGTAAGTGTTGCCGAGGTATCAATTTTCAGTTTGAATTTTATTGAACACACACCAGGGAATCTCTTATAATATATACTTCAGTGTTATGTGGATTGATCCCATATAATGATAACATTTTAAAACAGGAAATACGCTTTCATAGTATAGCGCTTTTTTAGCCAAATTTAAAACTCGTCCCTGTTGTTTTGAAAACCATTCGTCCGAGGAAAAAGGAAAAACACTCGGCGAATATCTGTAGCTTGTAGTTCTCTGACACTTTGGTTAAATATGGCAAGCAGTGACCTGAATGAGAGTATAGGAGTGAGTCAAAATCAAGTTGAAGACAACACGAAAAACACCGTATCATCATGTGAAGGACAAACATCTTCATGTAGTTCACCCTCTAAGTTATTACAAGAAGTCAAAGAAGAGGAAGGCGCCGTAGATTTGCCACTGTTCGACAGCCTCGTTTCAATGGGGATGTCCAAAAAACTTTCTAAAAAGGTAGTCTAAGAAGAGACATCACTTTATTTCATGATGGTTATCATGTACATCCAATACTTATTTTATTGACAATGCTATTTTCACAGTGTGATGAGATTAGTCTTAGACCAGTCTGCTATCTACATACAGCATACTCATGATACTGATACTCTCAGACAGTTGGATAGCATTATCTCCCAATTTGAGTGAAACACAGCCTTTATAATTTCTTAAACTGTCTAAGGTGATCAGAAGAGTTAGCTTGTTTAATTTCAACCAGAACCATAGATGATGTTGCTGTAGGTATGGCAGTAACTGGTGGAAAAGTCATAAGAAATACAATAAACCATATATTTCAGCCAACACCATAGGCACCTGTTGGATCAATATTGATCTTATTAAAAAGAAAAAAAAAATGAATGTAAGATTATGAAACTAAACCAATGAATCATTAAGTGCTGCCATTAATTTCACCGACTGAAAGCCTGTAGCCTCATAACGGCTTCTAATGGTCTGTGGGGCCTCCCAGAATCTCTGGAAAGAAACTTGAAACTAAATGCAGCAACAAAACTATACCAGAAACATCTGTAGCCACCTTCCATCTACACCTCACAACACATTCATACAAAAACACATTTATATTCAGATCTCAAAAGAAATACAAACTTCATTCTCTATCCTACCCTTCCAGACATGAACCACAGAAAAATCCTCTCCTCCCACCTTCCTAAGAGAAGCAACAATCACAGCATGATTGCATTTAGGTCATCATCTAACTTCAATATCTACAATATGAATGCAGAGTAGACATGGCCATAGAAACAAATAACCCAAGGTACAATCATTGTGCAAGAGACTCATCTTATTTTATATTGCCTTACCTTAACCATACCCAGACAACAAAATGTTTTTTTTTTTCTGGAGTAACGCATGGGTCAGTCCAGTGGTTGTTGCTAGTTACTTGAAAGCTATGGATCTTTACTAAGAGAGATCAGGGGCAGTGGATTGAATGATTGACTGGAAAAAATATGATTAAGTATATAAAAATATATATGTATATATATATATATCTATAAATATATAAACATATATATATATAAAAAATAAACATATATATTTATATATATATATATATATATATATATATATATATATATATATATATATAAAGGCGAAGGTAGAGTGGGAAAATGGTTTTGAAGAACCTAGCCTTGAACCCATCCTGCCACAGGCTAATGTAAAATAAACTAACTTAATCCAACAAAATTAACCTAACCTAACCTTTTTAAAGCAAAGGTTTAGCTACTGACATATACAACTGACACTCAGTTATTGCCTTGAATTTCATTGATTGGAAGCTGCAGCCACAGAGCAGTTGGCATTAGCTTTTAGGCCTTCACATATATTTCTAATAAGAAACTTTGGGACTTATTTGCATTGTATTAGTTGGGGACTATTTTTATTTTGTCACCAGCTGAAAGTAGTAGAAGGTGGAGAGCAGTTGTCGACTCTATTTGGTTAATGTTAGAGGAAATGTAAGTAAAGTTGATAAAAGTGTGGGTGGAGGAAGAAAAAGCGAAGATGGGCCAGAACTCTTTTATTGCTTATATGTTTTGACCGACTCGGTCTTCTTCAGTAAGCTGTCTACATACTGCTTGAACCTTACAATTATACCCTTGAAGACGGGGACACAGACAGGTCATCCCGCTGGCTGTCTGAGGATTCCCTTTCCCAGACAGCCAGTGGGATGACCTGTCCGTGTCCCCGTCTTCGAGTGTGTAATTGTAAGGTTCAAGCAGTTTGTAGACAGCTTACTGAAGAAGACTGAGTTGGTCGAAACATATAAGCAATAAAGGAGTTCCGGCCCATCTTTGCTTTTTCTTCCTCCATCCACACACTCATCTGTCTAAACCATTCATCCAAAGTTGATAAAGATCTTGGGCCCAGAATGAAGACCAAGCTGCGCCTCAAGATGGAAGGGAAGAAGTTGACAGGATTTGGAATGGGCAGCAGGGAGATAGCTTTAACTTCTGGACCACCTTATGCAGATACTCATCATTGGTCCCAATAAAATACACAAGGTGATACAAACACTAGGTTTTTACCAAAAAACATTGCTTATTTTAGTCAGGCTAGAAATATCTAAAATGTACCTTTTTAGCACCTTTTTGGTAAATATTAATTGTAGCTAAATTCTAAGGAAAGATCTCTTTTCTAAAATATTTTGATGTATTGATTAACTTATGTTCTATAGCTTTTGTTGATAACAGAACCTTAAAAACTCAGGAAATGATGTTGATATTGTATTTTAACTTATGTATAGTTTTGTCAAAACATAGTCATATGGTGAAAATAGCATTTTTTAGTATCTCAAAAAAATTCACTGTTTTGTTATTCAGATTTTTTTTCTCCCTCATTATCTTATCAAGTGTAAGGTCATATAAAATCTTTTGCTTCACCAACAGGCGTTAATCAGTACCCACAACAAATCAGTGGAAGCAGCATTAACATGGATAGCAGAACTTGGTGCTGAGGAAATGGAGGTGCTATGCGGTAACAGTGATGATGGTGAGTTATGTTATCCAGTCACCTTTAAGTACTATTACAAACTACTATTTTCACCATATGATGGAGTGATCCACTATTTTCACTGCATAGCATTATAGTCTTTTTATTCTCAGATAGTGTCATCTGACAACAGGTTTCCTCATTTGCTTTAACTGTTTTAGAGGGCTGGAGTAAAGTTTGATTGGTTCATTTCAGCCAGAATTGTTGATATGGTATCTTCATCACTGGGAGTTTAAAGCAGAAAATCTGAGAAATATAATAACTCCCTATTTTTAACATCATAAATCCTGTGACCATACTGTATCAGTATTGCCATCAGCATAGAGAAGGAGGGAGGGAGGGAGAGATAAATATAGAGGGAGGGAGAGAGGAAGATAGAGGGAGGGAGAGAAAAAAATAGAAGGAGGGAGAGAGAGAAATAGAGGGAGGAAGAGAAAGAAATAGAATGAGGGGGAGGTAGATAGAGGGGGAGAGAGAAGGAGGGGGAGATAGAGAAAGAGAAGAAGGGGTAGAGAGAGAGAGGGAAGGGGGATCCTAGGCTATATTTAGCAAAGTGTATCATAAACAAATCTAATATTATTTAATCCAACATAACCTATCCTACCCTTAACATAATTAATAATATGCCACCTAGGTTTTTCTTTTATCAAAACATTGTCGTATGGTGAAAGGGGCATGTTATGCTGTAGGCATTGTACAGTATATTGAAAATAGTCACTATGTTGTTTTATCACAGGTGCAAGGCAATGGATTAATGTATAATTTACTATCATGTGGTTCCTGTGGAAATTGAGTAGAGTAGCCAGAATGAAATTATAGATATTACCTGTTACAAAAGGGGCTAAATGAGTTAGGTTATTACCATTTTACTACTGAAGAGATGACTAGGATTTGCATGAAAAATGTCACCTTATATGGAAGGTCAGTCATGGTTATATTATCTAGATTTTATTCAGTTTGAGGGACCAACAGTCATCCAGTGGCTCCAGTTTCTCTTGCAGAAGACCCGTGGCTCCCAGGCAACTAGAAAAAGTCTCCAGATTGGTTCACAAGTCACTTAATGAAATTATTTTGTGTTATCAAGGTCAGGCAGCACATGTCCAAGGACCATCAAATGACTTATTGTCTGTTGTTGCAATTATATTTCTGGTAGCATTCTTGTTGAAGATGGCTGGTACTTTTTAAGTGAGGCTTTTGAACAATGTTTTGCTGTAGTGACCTTCTTTAATTCTATGTTGTTTTGGGAAGGTGAGTGTTTGTGTTTTTATTTTTTCCCATCAATTTGTGTATAGTGAAAAGGAGGGTGAGTTGGATGCTGGGTTTTCTGGTGATTTGTTTGGTTTCAGGATAGGAATTATATGTGCTATGTTCCATGTCATTAGGTTGCCATTGTGTACCCAGGACTGGTTGAAGACATCAGTCAGAGTTTGTAGTGATATGGGGCCCAGGTGTCAGTCTGGGCTGTCTGTATAAGATTATTTTACTTTATTGTTTGGCTACCCCCCATATAAGGGGAAGAAGCCTACTAGTATATGGATAGTTATTATTATTGAGTATTTGCATGGTTTAGACACATGGAAAGAATGAGTAAAGAAAAAAATTAGTAAAAGAGGTGTGGAAGACAGAGATGGAAGGAGCAGGAAAACATACACGCTCAAATGAACACTTGGTTCTCACAATAATGTATATAATATAATGTATGATATATAATGTATATAATAATGTCATATCTCACAATAATGTAACCAAGGATGAGATGGATGGATGGGGTGAAAGGGGCATTGGGAAAGAGGGTAATGTCTGTTGAGGAAGGAAAGGAAAAGACAGAAGATGCGTCATTTGACATAAGAAAGACTTCCCTACAGACTACACACCCTTCATAGACAGCTAGATGAAGCATGTAATCCATATGCTCAAGCACTCATCTGCTTGTGAACCTGACAACTGATGTAACATCCATGTGCATTGGACCACATGGCATACATACACTCACCAACATTACAAACTACAGCTATTCACACATTATACCTGACATCTGGAGGCATGGGAAAGTTATCACCATCCCTAAACTCGACAAAGACCCAACAGTTCTTGATTGATATCACCCAATCACACTTCTCTGCATCCCTGCAAAGTCAAAGAATGCTTCATACTACAACTTGTCATGCCACTAACCCTCATGCTGAGTCACAACACTGTTTTAGACCACTACACTCCACAAACACTCTTCTGATAAACCTTACACAAAGAGTTTTTGATGGTATCAATTCAAATAAGCCCCCACACAGAACACATCATAGTATTGGATCATGTGTTGGACTCGTGATAGACAGCTATCAGCCTCCCGGATGAGAGCTCAGATCTCTTACAAACCCGATCTGTGGGTAATACTGTTGCCTTACACACACACACACACACCTCATGGTGCAGTGGTTAGATTTCCTGGCAGCCACTACAGCGGTCCAGGTTCGAATCCTGCCCAGGGCTGAAATAATTTCAGTATTGCTACATTGCTAGTTGTTACTCTAACTCTCGTGGGCGGGGAGTTGGGGGTGTGTATGCATGTAAGGTCACAGCATTACCCATAGATTGGTCATATATCGCTTGTTTGCGAAAAGGTCGTCATAACTCAAAAAACTGAATTTTTGAGTTATCTATACAGACATATTCATCTTCAAACACGGATTTTTTTGGTAACAGTGTCATATCTGTAGCTCAAAAATTGACCGCTAGGGAGTGCTAAATGTCCCAACGACATAACCTTACATGTTCCAACTTGTTCCAACAAATATTTTAGACTTAGTAAAGATTATGATTGTTTCAACTTCTATAAACTTTAGAGGTGTATTTGATGCTCCAAAAAAATGTTCCACCTATGGTGTTTGAGGGCTTTTTATAATATTGAGAGCATTTTGAAACTTTAAAATGCCTCTCCTGAAAAATTCGATATTTTGAGTTATGACGACGTTTTCGCAAACAAGCGATATGAGCTCAGCTCTCTTCCAGGAGGGAAATTGCTGTCAATCACAACTCCAAATGTGATCCAAGACTATGGTGAATCACACACACAAAAAAAAAAAAAAAACTCCTTGCCCATGAGAGCCGGAATGTCGATTCCCAGTACAACGATGCTGATATTGTTTCAGCACTATGTGGGAATCGAACTCGGACTGCTGGATTAGTGGTTGCGAACAGTACCACTGCTCTGTTGAGCCGTGTTGTGTGTGTGTGATTCATTCACCATGGTCTTTGGATCATGTGTTAGACTCATGATCGACAGCTATTACCTTCTCGGAAGAGAGCTCAGAGCTCATATATGACCGATCTATGGGTAATGTTGTGACCTTACATGCACACACACACCCAACTCCCCGCCCACGAGAGTTGGAGAAATGACTTGCAGTGCAGTGATACTGAAATTATTTCAGTCCTGGGCGAGATTCGAACTCTGATCGCAGTAGTGGTGGGAGCGAATGCTACCACCGCGCCGTTGAGTCGTGTGTGTATATGTGTGTATTTACCTATTTGTATTTACCATAGTGATCTGTCTTTGTATCTCGCAACATCTAGTTTGTTATTAAATTTTTTTATGGTGTTTGCACACACTATTGTTTCATCCAGTTCCTGGTGTGAAACACTTTTTTTTTCAAATCTCTTCTATAACTATCCTTTTTGAGTTTCTTTTCATG
>NC_134800.1:10556799-10586799 GCF_046742065.1 Oratosquilla oratoria | reverse complement strand
GTTATCAGTATAACAGGTGTGGATAAAAAGAGAAATGAATAAAGAGGAAAGAGAGAAAACAAAATGACTAGAAGCTAAGGAAAAAAATGAGAAAAGAACAGAGTGAGACAAAGAAGTTCTATTGGAGAGTAGTGGATATGAAAGTGAGGAAATGGCTCATAGCAGAGAAAAACAGAAAACATGATGGAAGTAGCAGAAAATTAAAAGTGTCTTACACAAATTTGGATGGATTAATAACAGGCTTTAACGAACTGAATGATTACCTGAAGGAAAAAGAACCGGACATAATGGGAATTGTAGAGACAAAATTGAAAGGTCCACTACTACCCAACAGTGTAGGACACGGTGCATATAATTATTGGATTAGAAACAGGTAAAACAAGGGGGTGGAGTTATGCTCCTGACTAAGAAGGATATAAATGTGAGGAATGTCACACATGGAAAGAATAGAGTAGAGATAATTATGATGGAAGTGGAGGGCAGGGATGGGAATAGCAGGAAGTTTGTAGTAATTTATGTGCCTCCTAAAATGGCTTCATGGGAAGAGAGAGAACACAAAAATATGTTAGAAGAAACAAGGATAACACTAAAGATAATGGAAGATGGAGGAAGAATTAGAGATGCTATGACAAGGAAGAGTTGAATACACAGAGGAAATAGAAATGGCAGAAATTATGAGCAAGCATTTTAAATTGGTGTTTACGAGGGAGAACATACAACTTAGAGATATCGAGTGGGAGGAGAAAGTCCCCCCTATGAAAGAGATAGAAGTAACAAAGAAAGACATTATGAATCACTTGAGTAATCTCGATGTCAGAAAATTGCATGGACCAGATGAGATGGCAAACTGGATTTTGAGAGAATGCATGAATGAACTAACAGACAAAATACATAGTCTAATAAGCAGTTCATTGAAAGAAGGAAAAGTTCCAGAAGATTGGAAAAGAGCAAATGTAGTACCAATATATAAAAGGAGAAACAAGGAAGACCCTTCTAAATATAGACCAGTCTCTCTTACAAGTATGATAGCTAAAATTTGTGAAAGAAATATCAAAATTAGATGGGTAAGGCATTTGAAAAAAAACAACGTACTAAATCCAAAGCAATTTGGATTTAGACAAGGACGATCATGTGTCACTAACTTAATGTGTTTCTATTCAAGGTTAATAGATGTAATACAAGAAAGATATGGATGGGCTGATTGTGCATTTCTAGACCTGAAAAAAGCTTTTGATAAGGTGTCGCATAAGAAATTGCTAAAGAAATTAGAAACTGCAGGAGAAATACAGGGCAAACTGCTGAAATGGATGGAAGACTTCTTGCATGAAAGAAAAATGAGAGTGGTGATAAGAGACAAACATTCTAATTGGGATGAAGTGATTAGTGGAGTTCCACAAGGAACAGTTCTGGCTCCAATAATGTTTGCTATATATATGTTAATGATAAGGAATTGAAAGTTATATGAGCTTCTTTGCGGATGATGCAAAATTGTTGAAAAAAGTGGACACTGTAGAAGATAATGAGTCGCTGCAGAGTGATCTATGGGAATGGAGTAGGAAATGGAAGATGGAATTCAATATTAAGAAGTGTAGTATGATGGAATTTGGAAGAAGCAAAAAAATGAATAGCGGGATTGTATAAATTGGGAGAAGAAGAAATTAAAAAAGTAGAAAATGAGAAGGACCTAGGAGTCATTATTATGAATAATATGTCCCCAAAGAAACATATAAACAAAATTTTTGGAAAAACTTGTAATTTGATAAGAAGAATGAAAGTGGCATTTACATACCTGGACGAAGAAATGGTGAAGAAAATACTAGTCACTTTCATAAGACCTAGATTGGAGTATGCTGGGACGATGTGGTCACCAAGTACAAAAAAAGGTATAACAAAACTTGAAAGAATACAAAGGGCAATTATGAAATTGGCACCAACACTCTCAGAACTATCATATGAAGAGAGACTAGCAAAACTTGAGCTACAGACATTAGAGCAAAGAAGAGAGAGAGGAGACTTGATAACTATAGAATCATGAAAGGCATAGAAACTATTGATAAAGAGGATCTAATAAAATGGGATAGTAGAGATACAAGAGGACACAGAAAGGAAATCAAGAAAGAGTTATAGAAGAGACCTGAAAAAGAACAGCTTCCCCCACAGGGTAATAGACGTTTGGAACAAGTTAGATGAAAATGTGTTGTGTGCAAAAGTGATACACGAATTTAAAAAGTCTAGATAAAACAAGATATGAAGACGGGACACGAGTATAGCTTCCCTTCCTGTAAAATACAACTAGGTAAATACACATACATTCATGCATATATATGAAAGGCCCCCTCATATGGGAAGAGATATCGTTCATCAGGATAGAAACGCTGGGGAACTTTTGGCATTAATACCTCCCTGCTACATAGCATTGCCTTAGACCCAAGCAGTGTGGTGTGTTTGTGTGTGTGTGTCTGTGTTTCTCATTTCACTTGATATTGAACAGAAAGTTTGGGCATTTAACTCTGTAGGGTATATTACCCTTTTGAATTTAAGAATATCTTTAATGTGTATAACTAGTGTAAGTATTGCATTAAAGATTGTGTTGAGAGAACATACCGTGTTTCATTGAATCATGATAGTATTATTTATAAAGTATATGAATTTCTGAAGTCTTTCTACACCAATGTAAAACTTCCATGTGTGGAAAAGAACTTCAACACACACACAAGAAAAAGATGCAATTAGAATATTAGAAATAGACAAAAGATTAAAAAAAAAAAAAAAAAAAGAGGTTGGTTTGGGGGTATTGAAACTTTTTTTTTTTTGTAATCTAAATATATAACAATTACCTAATTATCTATACAATAACAGGTTCTTCCCCCTTTTAAAAAGGAGGTAGCTAAGTCAAAGGCAAAAATTTCCCTTGTGTCCTGCTAATCTTAGCTCCTTGTGGATGAAA
This sequence comes from Oratosquilla oratoria, assembly GCF_046742065.1. NCBI lineage: Eukaryota > Metazoa > Arthropoda > Malacostraca > Stomatopoda > Squillidae > Oratosquilla > Oratosquilla oratoria. The sequence continues at coordinate 10,583,852 of NC_134800.1, read as the reverse complement.
GGAGTGGATAGGAAATATATAAATATCATTTGTTTACTTTGTAATTATTTGTATGTTTATTAATTGCTTGATTTTCATTTATTATTATTTACCTGTCAATTTATTATTATTTACTATTGTTTGTTTATTATTTAACTATACCTATGCATTTATTTTATTTTATTTATCATTATTATATCTGTCTTACCACAAAAGTCTGATCTACGCAACCTCTACCCGTCCTAAATCCACACTGTTCCTCACCAAATACTCCCTCTGTTCCTCTGCTAATCCTCTCAATCAAGATCCCCCCGTAAGCCTTCCCAACTACACTTAACAAGCTAATCCCTCTGAAACTACTACATTCACACTTGTCCCCTTTTCCTTTGTAAAGTGGAACTATACAGGCACTCCTCCAGTCCTCCGGCACTCTACCCTCTCTCCAGCAAACATTAAATAACCTCACCAGCCAGTCCACCATCACTGTACCTCCTTTTTTTAGACATTCTGCATGGCATCCATCCAGACCAGGTGCCTTACCTGCTTTCATCATCTTAACAACTGCCTTCACTTCATCCTTCCTTATTTCTCCTCCATTTTCCTCACTCATCATGGTAATTTTCTTAACATTTCCCACTGCAGCTATCTTTCCCTCCCTATCCTCCTTCACATTTAGCAACTCCCTAAAATATTGTGCCCATCTTCCCCTTACTGCCTTCTCATTATCATCTCTCCATCTGCACCTTTTACCTTTTCTTCTCTACTTGATTCGCCTCTTCTTCCTCTCTTAATTTCTTTCCAAAACATCTTTTTATTACTTTCAAAATTTTCTGTCATACTCTTACCCCATTTCTCATCTGCTCTCCTCTTTGCCTCCTTTACCTTTTGCTTTACTTCTCTTTTCTTTTCTTTGTACCTCTCATATGAGTCCCTCGTCCTATTTTGTAACCAATCTGTGAAAGCTCACTTCTCATCTACAGCCTTCTTTGTTTCCTCATCCCAGATATGTGAGAAAGCTATAGGAAAGGGGAAGGATGTTTTTTGGGCCTTTATGGACCTGGAAAAGGCTTATGACAGTGTAGACAGAAAGGCACTGTGGGAGGTTTTGAGGATATACGGGATAGGAGGAAAGCTTCTAGGAGGTGTCAAGAGTTTTTATGAGAGTAGTAGAGCTTGTGTCAGGATTAGAAATGGAGAGAGTGAGTGGTTCGAGGTAAAGGTGGGACTTCGTCAAGGATGCGTTATGTCGCCCTGGCTGTTCAACTTATACATGGATGGGGTAGTGCGAGAGATAAATGCAAGGGTAGTGGGTCAGGGATTGGAGATGGTTAAAGAAAATGGAGAAAAGTGGGAGGTGAGCCAGCTGTTGTTTGCGGACGACACTGCGCTTGTGGCAGGATCGGAGGAGGGATTGAGGAAGTTGGTGACAGAGTTTGGGAGTGTGTGTGATAGAAGAAAGCTGAAGATAAATGTAGGTAAAAGTAAGGTGATGAGATGTACTAGGGGTGAAAGTGGCAGTAGTCTGGATGTGAGCATTAAGGGAGAGCGACTGGAGGAAGTGGATAGTTTTAGATACTTGGGTGCAAATGTGGCAGGAAAAGGTGGAGGTAGAATGTAGATTGAGAGAAGTGAGTAAATGCCTTGGTGGGTTAAAAAGTGTATTAAGGAATAGACATTTGGGAATGGATGCTAAGAGGAGACTATATGAAGGAGTGATTGTGCCAACAGCACTGTATGGGGCAGAAACATGGAACATGAGAGGAAGAGAGAAGGAGTTTGAATGTGTTTGAGATGAGGTGTCTGAGAAGTATGATAGGGGTTACTAGGCTGGATAGAGTGAGAAATGAGGAGGTGAGGAGGAGAACAGGGGTGGAAAGGGGGTTGATGAAAGAATATTAGGATGGTTTGGACACATGGAAAGAATGAGTGAAGAAAGGCTAGTAAAAGAGGTATGGAAGGCAGATGTGGAGGGAGTGAACATGAGGGGACGTCCTAGGATGAGGTGGATAGATGGGGTGAAGGGGGCTTTGGGGAAGAGGGGAATGTCTGTTGAGGAAGGACGAGAGAGGACAGAAGACAGGGATGAATGGAGAATGGTTGTATATGGATGATGTTGTGATGCATGAGGTGGAATGGGTGGGGGGATGGGGAGTGAGGTAGTATGTGTGAGCAAATTTTGATGCAGCCCGAAGGGATTTCTCCCCATCTTCTTTATGCATGGGATGACGGAGAGGGGGGGGGTCGCCGATTTAATGAAGCGGCCTTGCTGTAGATGTGCTGTGTCTTGCGACACTGCTTCTGACCCAGGGCAGTGGACAAGTTGCAGGGATGACCCGTCATCCAGGAAGTGCTAAGATGAGAGGGAGGGTGGAGGGGTGTGGAGTGTATTCAGGGATGGAATGGGTGGGAATGATTTTATGCCTTTTCCTTTTTTTGGCTACCTCCCTTGTAAGGGGGAAAAAGCCTTGGTATATGTATGTATTATTATATACATTTTTTTTTACATCTGACCTAGTTATGGACCAAAAGGTCACCTGTCAGCATGCTCCGCCTTTGTAATCCTTTGTATGTACACCAAAATATACTAATAGGACCTTTCCTCTTTATAAAGAAGGCCAACCAAGGCAAACACCCAACCTTATTCAACCCATTTGTTTTCTATTTTAACTCTGTTCTTTGTGAGTGGAGGGCATCCCTGCTTCTTGCCCACTGCCCGGGTTAGAGGCAATACAGGAGGACATGGCACAACATCACTGCCTGACATTGGAAGCCTTCAGCCTTGATATATTAAATTCTAGCAAGCGCCCCACCAGACTACTTCATCAACATGACTAACAAGCATACCTGGAACCACACTTCCAAGCAACAAATGAAGTGAAATCAACTAATGAAATTGCCATTACAAGATGTACACACCATTGATTTTACATATTGCTGCATCCTGGGTTGGTACCCCATCAGTGAGGGTGAAAACCATGAATCAACCACAGTAAGTAAATACATATAACAAAGGCTTTTTCCCCTCATAAGGAAGATAGCCAAAAAACAAAGTCATAAAAACCACTCCCACCCATTCCATCCCTAACATATTCCACTCCCCTCCACCCTCTTATCTTGGCACCTCCTGGATGATAGGTCATCCCTGCATCTCACTCACTGCCCTGGGTCAGAAGCAGTGTTGCAAAAGACAGCACATAAATGATGAATAAAAATCAAATTTGGGTACAGCAAAGTTTGAGTAATACAATTTTAGTAATGGGTTTATCCACTATCTGTATCAGTTAACTCACACAGTCTTTCAGGCATAGATGACACGATGTTTCGGACTAGGTGTGGTTTCCTCTGAAACATTTTCCACACGCATTGAACCTGAGGCATCTATATTCAGTGTCCTCTCTTCTTTGTCTTCCCATGTATTTACCATATTCCCACATACGTTTTCATTCAGGTTGCAGTCGCACTTCTTGCTGGGTCAGTCCAGGAGTTGCAAATTCTCTTGACCAGCAAACCACTCATCGACTGCTCTTGCCATATGAACTGGGCAGTGATCATGTACAAGTATGATGGGGCCCGGGGGAAAAGGGTGGTTCCTTTCTTTAAGGGATGGAAGGAGAAAATCCTGCTGCAGGTCAATATAATCCTAGCCTTGAACTGTCTCTACACTCTCGTGACATCTCTGACCCCGTGAATGGAGATCCGCTCAAATAAATTGAACATCATTTGTCCCGGACTATGTTGGCACTTTCATACCTGCAAAAAATAAATAAAATGTGGGAAATTGCAGATGTTTACATGAACTAACATCCATGAATGTTGTGGATGGACAATACCACTACAATGATATAATTTGTTTAGCCTCATTCCCAAGCATGTTGGATATTCTGAAGTTGGCATTCATGCCAATCATAATGTGTGGATAAGATGGTTACACAAGTAATAAAACTATTCTGTTTTGATAGCGACTGTTAATTGAACCAAGCAACTGTGTTAGTGTTCTACAACAGTATTTTACCTCATTATGAACAGACAATAGTCATCCTGATCTAGTATTATTGTGTCACCAGAGGTGAGTATATAGGGGCATAGGTAATGTTAATATGCACAGTTGATGTTTCTAACACAAATACAAATTTGAAAGATTAGGTTTTTGTTGCCATTTGTTTCTTGTATGTCTATCAGTTGTCTAAAACCCCAGAAAAAAAAAAAAGGATTTTGTTTACATGTTTAGGAGAGGTTGGGGTTATGCAAATGATTAGATTTTGGATGTGATCTGGATCACATTCCAGATCCAGGTATTTTCTAAACGAGTTAATTTTATTGTGTTGCCTCAAAATATCGAAGGATTAACAAGTTAATAAGTAACGGGACTTATGGGCAGCAGAGTAGCGTAAGACTCCACCATCTGCTAAAAATCGTGAGGTCACCGATTCGACCCAAACTTACCTTAGAAGGAGAGAGAGTTGGGCACAGTGCAACCTGAATCCAAGGGCATGCCTATGGCGACCAGCCAAAATTTATCCTTTTTTTCCCCAATTTTTTACATTTCCTTTGGCCTGAGTGGTGTGCGAGTGGAATCGACACGAGGCCTGGTGCCGCTTGACCTGTGGGTGAAATGGTGGCTAAATCAGACCAAGTGGCTAAAATTACTCCCCCCCCAAAAAAACAAAAACAAAAAACAAACAAACTCAAAGGGGTAATCTACGGATTTGATTAAAAGTCGTCAAGTCACCGATTCGGCCCAAACTTAACCCAGAGGGAGAGAGGCACAGAGCACTGTGAGGTAGACATGAGGAACCTGGACTCAAGGGTATGTGTGTAGTGACCTGTGAAAGTTGAGTCTTTTTTCACATTTCCTCCTGTGGTGCCTGTACCTTTGGCCTGAGTGGTGCCCAAGTACAATCGGCAGCAGGCCTGTGGGTGAGATGGTGACTCAATTGGAGCAAGTCACTAAAATGATTCCAAAACGTAAATAAATAAATAAAAACAAATAAATTGAATAAATTTTGCCAAAAGTCATCAGGTCACCGGTTTGCCAAAAACTTATCAAAGAGAGAGAGAGTCGTGCACAGAGCACGTTAAGGTAGACGCGAGGAACTTGGACCCAAGGGCGTGTGCGTGGCGACCTGCCAAAGTTGAACCTTTTTTCACATTTCCTCCTGTGACGCCTGTATCTTTGGGCTGAGTGGTGCCCAAGTGTAACCGGCAGTAGTCCTGGTGGCCCTCCACCCGTGGGTGAGATTGTGGCTCATTCGGAGCAAGTCACGACTCTCTCCCTCTGGGGCAAGTCTGGGGCAAATCGGTGACCTGACGAGGTCATTCTGATGACGTGCTCCGATTGGGCCACCATCTCAACCACGGGTGCAGGGTCACCAGGCCTTCTGCCGATTGCACTTGGACATTCATGGTGCAACATGGAGCAGTAGTCAGCCATTATACTGTTATGCCATCTGCCCTGGTATCTTCTTTCCATCTCCTTTATGTCTTGTTTAAATCTTTCCCCTTGTTCTTCACTCAACCCCCCCTAGATTTTCTGGAAAGTAATCCAAGTGGGCATGTAGGAAAGAACTTTGAGGATCATGTTACATTTCAAGGCCTCATACTTTTCTAACATCCTTCGCACAATGTCTTTGTACTCGTAGTTTAGGACCTTTTAATTATCCAAAAAGTTTTTCATCACATCTTCCAAACTGATCCAAGCATCTTTCAAAATCTTTAGGAACTTTGAAAGTTTTCATCTTTGACGAGTTTCCTTATGCCTGTTCCTACAAATACACCCTCTTTCACCTTGGCATCCGACAGACCAGGAGACTTACTACCCAGACACTTGAAGCCGTTTTCATCCCGTGGCAAAGGTTTATTCAACTTGTTTCATCAGTCCAAATTTTATATGTACAGGAGGCAAAAGAACTCTTTTTGGATTCACCAAGCTTTCTCGAAGAATGTTCTTTGTCCCTGGTGTAAGATTCTCCCTATTTGGCCAATGTTTTTAAGACCAATGGAGGTTCCTGGCTCTACTGTTCCATTCACACAAGAAACAAGAAAAGTGTGTAGCCAGACTGTTGTCCAAGTCAGGCGTGGATATAAGGGGGGGGGGGCAGGGGGCCCGGGCACCCCCAACGCCCCAAGTATGAAGAACAATGGTTATGGTCCATTGCCATTGTTCACTCATCTCGAGTTTGATTCTCCTCGGATAAACACTTAGTGCGAATTTATGATTTGAATTATATTTGTGTATACGCCTCATATACATGACGAGTAGTATCACCCATATCTACTCATAGCCAGTTGAGGATACATTTGTGAATTATATATGATTTTACATACAATTACGAGCAAAACAGACTTAGGTTTCTGGACCCATCTCCAAGCCAACAGTATTATTCTTGGGGTTAAAACATTTCTTTGTCGCGGCTCGTGCCGCTTAAATTGTTTTTATCGGCTTAAGAAACCTGCACAGCGAAGCTATAGCGATAATCCCATACCACACTCCTGGTCATATGGCCATTTCCCGAAGGTTGAGTGTGGTTTGAATTTTCCGCCAAAATCATCGGAAATTTAAAATTCTCGGCTCTGTGCAGGCATGCGCATTGTCGACCCCACCTCCCCCTCCCTACCCCCTCCCTTCTTAGCCGGCTCGCTTGAGTCGTCACTTCAATGAGAAATGAAGGCTTCGCCTGTGGGAGGAGGGAGGGACCCTAAATCTGTGCAGGTTTCTTAAGCCGATAAAAACAATTTAAGCGGCACGAGCCGCGACAAAGAAATATTATCGGCTGAAAGAAACCTGCACAGCGAAGCTATGCATGAGACGAGGACAGGTGGGAGGAGAGGTGAAGCCTGATTCAAACCGTTATTACGTGTGTCTTTCCTATGGGAGACTTATTCATTTTATCACTCAGTAGAGGGGAGAAAAGAAACGTCAAGTACCCACACCGAAGAATGTGACATGCACAACATTGCACTGTTCACACAATGCGTAAATTATACGAAATTCGTATCCTGTTCAGCGGTTCTTGGCCCCTCCCCACTCCTCGGTCGCCCTTTGCCCCCTCCACCCCCCCTTTTTCATGAGATGAGAGGGGTGGAGCCGTTTCCATGGCGACACATGGGACAGGGGCGACCGAGTGGTAGAGACACCGTGTCCCAAGGGAGTCGTCGATGTCCAGCCCCTTGGTCCCGCACCCGCTCCACAGAGTGGGTGCGGAGAAACGCCAGCGATGCCACGAAGTCCCTGATGCTGTGGGCGTGCGGGGCATGGCCCGGGTCGGCTCTCTCCAAAAAGCGGAAAAGCAGGTGCGCCCGGGACCTCGGGGTTAGGGGAATCCTAAATTTCGAGTTGTAGAAGAGATGATCCTCAGAAATCTCTTCCGTGTGCTCCACGTAGTCTTCGAACGCACGGACCGGGCGCAGCGGATGTGGGCGTCCTCCCTCCCGGAAGGATTGTATTCTGAGAGGGCCAATCATGTCGTCCGCTCGGCCGTTCCTGGCCAGGAATGTTGGTGATGGAGAGAGGGTTAGGGCCGAGCTGTCCTCCTCCAGTTTGGAGAAGGACGGGTGGCGGGTGATTGCCGCCAGCTGTGAAGCCCTGTAGTCCGTAGTCAAGGCGAGCAGAAAGACGACACGTTGAGGGAAGTGTTCTTCCTCCATAATGGCCCTTTCGAACGCCAGGTACTGCAGAACACGATGCAAGGACCAGGCCAGGACCGGTTGATGTCTCGGCTCTCTCGAGGCGCTGATCCCCTTCATTAGGAGGGTTCGCGCCCTCTGTGGCACTCGGATGTTCATGCCAAAGCGTAGCGGATCCGAGAGGGCTGTATAGTGAGGCAAGATAGTCGCCGGTGCCCTGTTGGTGGAGTCAGCCAGCCAAGTCAGGAAGTCCAGAACCGTGCTGGCGGAGATGGTCACCATCGCGTGTCTCCGAAGGGAGTTCCGGAATCTCCGTCAGCAGGACCCACACTGCCGCACTGAGGACGGAAGGCGAGCTCTGAGCATCTTGTCTGCTGCCTCTGTAGAGAAGAGTTGGCTGAGAGCTCCCCGTAGAAACTCCAAGTATCAAGTTGGAGTGACGCTTGGAGAGGTGCGGTAAGGCTGTTGGCTAGGCAGGCTGACCCCAGTAGAAGGGGAGAAGGGCCCCATCTCATTAGCTCCCCGAACCACGGCTGGGTTGGCCAGTAGGGAGCTATCAGGAGGACCTGACCCTTGAAGGACCTGAGGGTCTGCATCACCTTCAGGAGGACCGGTGTCGCTGGAGGAGGAAAATGAATACGTACTTCCAGCTGTTCCAGTCCTCCGTGAAGGCGTCTGGACCTCCTGTGCGTGTCCTTTGGATGCAGGTGAGGTAGAGGGGGAGCTGGGTCGTGTTTGAGGAGGCAAACAGGTCCACCTCTGGGGTGCCGTAGCGGAGGGAGAGCGACTCGAACACTTGTGGGCGTAGTTGCCACACCACGTAGGTCTCCTGAAACCTGGATAGAGCGACCGGCGTAGGGCCCCCGACCGAAGCCAGGGACGCAACAAGCTGTGGAGTGCTGAGGGTATCGGCCCGGGCAGGTCACGCGGGAGAAGCAGTATGCTCCTGTCGACCTCCCGTACCAGCCGTCGGCGCCCCAAGCGGCTCAGTGGAAGGGCCGGGGTCGCGAAGTTGAGGGAGAACGTGTGAGAGAAGCACGCTCTCTTGGCGCAGTGGAGTACCCGAAGAGCGCTGACCGTGTTCCACTCAATCCCGAGCCAATAAAGTCTTTGTGTGGGAGCGAGGGCAGACCCGTCCCAGTCCACCCCGAACTCCACGTCCGCCAACCCTCTCAGAGCCACCGAGATGTCGGCCGATGCACCCTCCCCGGTGGGCAAATGCATCAACTAGCCGTCTAGGTACATGAGTATGGAGACACTTGCTTCCGTCCAGCGTACGCCTACCACTCTCACTAGTTTCGTGAAGATCCTCGGGGTAAGTGAGAGTCCGAAAGGGAGTATGCGAGGCCGAGTTCGTTTCCGAGCGACCTCGTCCGTGGGCGTTAGTCAAGAGGCTTCGTCCTGGGTGAAGACGTTCCCTGAGCGTCTCCCGCTAAGACGGGCCTGGACCCTCGGTATGTATCCAACTCACCCCAAGTCTTCCCGCGGGAAGTCCTCGAAGCCCGTGGCGAGCGTCCTCATCCAATAGTGTGCTATGGCAGTTTGTGACGTCTCATCACCCACAAGCGGACTTCCATATGTTTAATACCTAGTGACATCATGTGATTATACTGTGACGTCACCGGATTTAATCATGGCGTCATAGGATCGCCTCGTGACGTCACAGGGACACAAACTGACGTCATAGGACTACATCGTGACGTCATTGTATCACATAATGACGTCATCTTGTCATACAGTTACATCACTGAGTCACAGTGAGCGTTGAAATATATTTTAACATGGTAGAATTCTCGACAATCATGACTGTAGATTAAATTAAGTTGAATAGGAAAAGTCATGTTCATTTCGACCTGAGTCACAGTGAGCGTCAAAATTAATTTTAACATGGTAAAATTCTCGACCATCATGACTGTAGATTGAATTAAGTTGAATAGGAAAAATCATGTTCATGTCGACCTGAGTCACAGTGGGCGTTGAAATTAGTTTTAACATGGTAAAATTCTTGACCATCATGACTATAGATTAGCTTAAGTTGAATAGGAAAAGTCATGTTCATTTCGACCTGAGTCACAGTCAGCGTTAGAATTAATTTTAACATGGTAAAATTCTCGACCATCATGACTGTAGATTAGCTTAAGTTGAATAGGAAAAGTCATGTTCATTTCGACCTGAGTCACAGTGAGCGTTGAAATTAATTTTAACATGGTAAAATTCTCGACCATCATGACTATAGATTAGCTCAAGTTGAATAGGAAAAGTCATGTTCATTTCGTCCAGAGTCACAGTGAGCTTTGAAATTAATTAAACATGGTAAAATTCTCGACCATCATGACTGTAGATTAGCTTAAGTTGAATAGGGAAAGTCATGTTCATTTCGACCTGAGTCACAGTGAGCGTCGAAATTAATTTTAACATGGTAAAATTCTCGACCATCATGACTGTAGATTAGCTTAAGTTGAATATGAAAAGTCATGTTTATGTCGACCTGAATCACAGTGGGCGTTGAAATTAGTTTTAACATGGTAAAATTCTTGACCATCATGACTATAGATTAGCTTAAGTTGAATAGGAAAAGTCATGTCCATTTCGACCTGAGTCACAGTGAGCGTTAGAATTAATTTTAACATGGTAAAATTCTCGACCATCATGACTGTAGATTAGCTTAAGTTGAATAGGAAAAGTCATGTTCATTTCGACCTGAGTCACAGTGAGCGTTGAAATTAATTTTAACATGGTAAAATTCTCGACCATCATGACTGTAGATTAGCTCAAGTTGAATAGGAAAAGTCATGTTCATTTCGTCCAGAGTCACAGTGAGCTTTGAAATTAATTAAACATGGTAAAATTCTCGACCATCATGACTGTAGATTTGATTTATGATTTATGAGTTTTTGGCCGACGGCCAGGCACTGGGACTTCATGACTGTAGATTAGCTTAAGTTGAATAGGGAAAGTCATGTTCATTTCGACCTGAGTCACAGTGAGCGTCGAAATTAATTTTAACATGGTAAAATTCTCGACCATCATGACTGTAGATTAGCTTAAGTTGAATAGGAAAAGTCATGTTTATGTCGACCTGAGTCACAGTGGGCGTTGAAATTAGTTTTAACATGGTAAAATTCTTGACCATCATGACTATAGATTAGCTTAAGTTGAATAGGAAAAGTCATGTCCATTTCGACCTGAGTCACAGTGAGCGTTAGAATTAATTTTAACATGGTAAAATTCTCGACCATCATGACTGTAGATTAGCTTAAGTTGAATAGGAAAAGTCATGTTCATTTCGACCTGAGTCACAGTGAGCGTTGAAATTAGTTTTAACATGGTAAAATTCTCGACCATCATGACTATAGATTAGCTCAAGTTGAATAGGAAAAGTCATGTTCCTTTCGTCCAGAGTCACAGTGAGCTTTGAAATTAATTAAACATGGTAAAATTCTCGACCATCATGACTGTAGATTAGCTTAAGTTGAATAGGGAAAGTCATGTTCATTTCGACCTGAGTCACAGTGAGCGTCGAAATTAATTTTAACATGGTAAAATTCTCGACCATCATGACTGTAGATTAGCTTAAGTTGAATATGAAAAGTCATGTTTATGTCGACCTGAGTCACAGTGGGCGTTGAAATTAGTTTTAACATGGTAAAATTCTTGACCATCATGACTATAGATTAGCTTAAGTTGAATAGGAAAAGTCATGTCCATTTCGACCTGAGTCACAGTGAGCGTTAGAATTAATTTTAACATGGTAAAATTCTCGACCATCATGACTGTAGATTAGCTTAAGTTGAATAGGAAAAGTCATGTTCATTTCGACCTGAGTCACAGTGAGCGTTGAAATTAATTTTAACATGGTAAAATTCTCGACCATCATGACTGTAGATTAGCTCAAGTTGAATAGGAAAAGTCATGTTCATTTCGTCCAGAGTCACAGTGAGCTTTGAAATTAATTAAACATGGTAAAATTCTCGACCATCATGACTTTAGATTTGATTTATGATTTATGAGTTTTTGGCCGACGGCCAGGCACTGGGACTTCATGACTGTAGATTAGCTTAAGTTGAATAGGGAAAGTCATGTTCATTTCGACCTGAGTCACAGTGAGCGTCGAAATTAATTTTAACATGGTAAAATTCTCGACCATCATGACTGTAGATTAGCTTAAGTTGAATATGAAAAGTCATGTTTATGTCGACCTGAGTCACAGTGAGCGTTGAAATTAGTTTTAACATGGTAAAATTCTTGACCATCATGACTATAGATTAGCTTAAGTTGAATAGGAAAAGTCATGTCCATTTCGACCTGAGTCACAGTGAGCGTTAGAATTAATTTTAACATGGTAAAATTCTCGACCATCATGACTGTAGATTAGCTTAAGTTGAATAGGAAAAGTCATGTTCATTTCGACCTGAGTCACAGTGAGCGTTGAAATTAATTTTAACATGGTAAAATTCTTAACCATCATGACTATAGATTAGCTTAAGTTGAATAGGAAAAGTCATGTCCATTTCGACCTGAGTCACAGTGAGCTTTGAAATTAATTAAACATGGTAAAATTCTCGACTATCATGACTGTAGATTAGCTTAAGTTGAATGGGGAAAGTCATGTTCATTTCGACCTGAGTCACAGTGAGCGTCGAAATTAATCTTAACATGGTAAAATTCTCGACCATCATGACTGTAGATTAGCTTAAGTTGAATATGAAAAGTCATGTTTATGTCGACCTGAGTCACAGTGGGCGTTGAAATTAGTTTTAACATGGTAAAATTCTTGACCATCATGACTATAGATTAGCTTAAGTTGAATAGGAAAAGTCGTGTCCATTTCGACCTGAGTCACAGTGAGCGTTAGAATTAATTTTAACATGGTAAAATTCTCGACCATCATGACTGTAGATTAGCTTAAGTTGAATAGGAAAAGTCATGTTCATTTCGACCTGAGTCACAGTGAGCGTTGAAATTAATTTTAACATGGTAAAATATTTCTTTGTCGCGGCTCGTGCCGCTTAAATTGTTTTTATCGGCTTAAGAAACCCGGAAGGAGGGTGGTGCCGTGACCGGGATGTGGAGGGTGTGGACGAACTGAGCGTCCTAGGCCTCTTGGGAGAGATAGAACTGTTTCTCGAGTGGGACTTCCTGTTGGGTCTACGTGAGCGGCTCCGGGAGGAAGGTGGGCTCACGGACTCGCCCGAAAAGGCAAACCGAAAGGTGCTAGAGGGCCACGACGGTCGGGGGCACGGGGGTCGCCGAGAGGCCCGCCGACCCCCCTGGGCGCCACCCTCCGCACCACCCGACACGCCCCCCCCCCCCCCGTCCCCCAAGAGTCCCCGGGCCGCCCACCCACGGGCGACCCGGAGACGTCGGACGACGGAAGAGGTCAAAGTCTACGCCTAGGGTCTGACGAAGCAAGCCGTGAGGCGTTAGAGGACCATTGATGGTCGGAGGTATGGGGCTGCCGAGGCCTGATGACTCTCGGGGTACCACCCTCCGTATCATAAGATACGTCCCCATGTCCACCGAGAGGCCCGGGTTCTTACCAAGGACGACTCGAAGACGTATGGGGAACGGATTACGAGTGGAAAAGGTCAAAGTCTACGCCTAGGGCCTGACGATACAAGCCATGAGGCAGTAGAGGACCATTGATGGTCGGAAGTATGGGGCTGCAGAGAGGCCTGATGACCCTGGGGGGGCGCCACCCTCCGTACCATAAGACACGTCCCCCTGTCCTCCGAGAGGCCCGGGTTCTTACTACGGACGACTCGAAGACGTATAGGGAACGGATTACGAGTGGAAAAGGTCAAAGTCTACGCCTAGGGCCTGACGATGCAAGCCGTGAGGTGTTAGAGGACCATTGATGGTCGGAGGTATGGGGCTGCCGAGAGGCCTGATGACCCTGGGGGGCGCCACCCTCCGTACCATAAGACACGTCCCCTTGTTCTCCGAGAGGAACCGGGTTGTCTACCAGGGACGACTCGGAGACGGGGACGGATTGCGATCGTATAAAATCAAAGTCTACGCCTAGGGCCTGACGATGCAAGCCGTGAGGCGTTAGAGGACCATTGATGGTCGGAGGTATGGGGCTGCCGAGAGGCCTGATGACGCTGGGGGGCGCCACCCTCCGTACCATAAGACACGTCCCCTTGTTCTCCGAGAAGACCCGGGTTGTTTACCAGGGACGACTCGGAGACGGGGACGGATTGCGATCGTATAAAATCAAAGTCTACGCCTAGGGCCTGACGATGCAAGTCGTGAGGCGTTAGAGGACCATTGATCGTAGGAGGTATGGGGCCGCCGAGACCAGAAGTCCCCCTCCGCACCACCAGACTCGCAGCAAAGGGCACAAACCGGAGCACAAAATTTAAGAAGGCAACAACAGGATCACTAATAGGGTAGTCGAAGAACGGGACAAACCGGCAACCATGCAGAAAGCGCTGAAACTATCAGTCGATTAACCAGCAGGAAACGGGCTCACCGGCCCCAAGGCCGGCAGCGGGTGAACCGCTCAGTCCCGTTTCCGCGCTAGAAGTGACGACTCAAGCGAGCCGGCTAAGAAGGGAGGGGGTAGGGAGGGGGAGGTGGGATCGACAATGCGCATGCCTGCACAGAGCCGGGAATTTTAAATTTCCGATGATTTTGGCGGAAAATTCCAACCACACTCAACCTTCGGGAAATACCCATATGACCAGGAGTGTGGCATGGGATTATCGCTATAATTTCGCTGTGCAGGTTCGCCCCCCCCCCCCCAATAACATTCCCGGATCCGCGCCTGGTCCAAGTAACATGCAAATGATCTTCAAGTCACCGCAAATCATCCAAATGTGGCCTTTGAAATTAATCTTGTCTTACAGAAACACCAAATTTTCATATGTCTCCTTCATGATCACGGAGTATCCAAGAGGGATGGAAGCACATTCATTACCTTTATGTAAAAGAACTGCTTTAAGACTTCTCTTTGAAGAATCAATAAAGAGTCTCCACTTATCAGGGCTGTAACTTATGGTATACTTTCCTATTAGTCCTGATGGAACTGTACAAATAAACAAATGATTTTCTTCAGTAAAATAAGAAACAGGCTACGATACCAAGACCAAGTATCAGACACCAGGAACTAAAAGATTTTAGGATCTAAGTCTGGAGCCTAGAAGCTCTGCTGATTCATTTACAAGCCCGAAGTCCCTCATTAAATCATTTAATTCACACTGGTTGAACAGTTGAGGTGCATCACTTTTACTGCTGTTGAAGTCTACATCATCATTGCTACTACTGCTTTCTGACTCAGAATTTAAGTGTCTGTTTCTTGGTGGTTATAGGACTGGAGAATCTTGTCCATGGGCAATAGGTCGCAGTGGAGATGGGAGCAAGTGACCAAAATTACCCCCCCCCCAAAAAAAAAAAAAAAAAAAAATCGTCGTCACCGATTTGGCCCAAACTTATCACAGAGGGAGAGAGGCGTGCGCAGCGAGGTAGATTTGAGGGCGTGTGCTTGGCGACTAGCCTAAGTTGAGCATTTTTCTGGTTTTTCACATGTACACAAATGGCGCCCCTACCTTTGGCCTGAGTGGTGTCTAAATGGAATCTAGAGTTGTTCACAGTGCACTGCTGCGAGGTAGACTTAAAGAACCTGGACCTAAAGGCGTGTGCGTGGCGACCAGACAAATTTGAGCTTTTTTCACATTTCTTCCTGTGGCGCTCGTAACTTTGGCCTAAGTGATGTCCAAGTGGAATCCAGAGGAAGCGTGGTGGCCGTCGACCTATGGATGAGATGATGGACCAATCAGAGTAGGTGAACAAGATGGAAATATATATATATATATATATATATATATATATATATATATATATATATATATATATATATATATATATATATATATATATCTCGATGGGATTTTGCCAAAATTCGTCAGGGCACCGACTTGCCCCAAACTTATTCCAGAGGGAGAGAGGCATGTACAGAACACTGCGTGGTTGACGTGAGGATCTTGGACCTAAGGGCGTGTGCTTGGCGACCAGCCAAATTTAATCCTTTTTTTTCACATTTCCGATCCTGGCGCCTGTACCTTTGGTCTGAGTGGTGTCCAATTGCAATCGTTAGAACATAAGAATGAAGGTGACTGTGTCACGTCATTGATGTGAGTAGAGTTCTGTGGCTGTGTCACGCTCTTGTGTGAATAAAGCCTCCTGTTTGTAATTTTATTGTATATATATGTTTGATATACTTGACCTGTTTAATCACTACGCAATACCCGTCTGTTGGAGCGCGCCCTGTACGTATGATCGCATGTAAAAAGAAGCGGAAACATTCCTGATTTGGCGGGAAAAGCTCGCTCCGCTTTCCCATTGTATGAGGATCTTCAAACTACCTAGTTTGGATACGTTTCGTCATTTTTAAGACGTCGGCTCTCATTCGTTTAGTATATAACGGCGATGCCATGAACGACCGAGTCAGAAGTCAGCACAGAAGTCGACAAAAGTCAATAGAAATCAAAGGAAGCAGAGACTACAGAGAGACAACTCCAGAATCTAGCAGAAAGAGAAGAAAAGAAGTTGAAGCCCAGAGCCCATCTGAATCTACGTAGAATTCTCTACATTGTTGATTTACAACTCTACTAAACAAACCTTTGTTATCCGAATTCATTGGACACTATCCAGTTTGCTGCTGGACTACGAGCGACGCGACTCTTCTGTTTTTCCCTAATAAACATCATCAAACATCTATTTGTTCCTGACTACCAGAAGCTTCTCCTACCAGAAGAAACTACTAGAATCTACCCCCTTCCAGAAGTTATATATCACCTCAAAGCACCGCTACCAGAATCTGCCTCTACCAGAAGTTGTCGTTCACCTTAAACCACCCATTCATCCCCAATGACGGTTGGAAAGACTCGTCTACACCATAATCAAGACTTCGTTTCGCCCACTTGGTCATACAAACTTGCGACCTCAAAAACTTGGTAATATATCTTATATTTCTTACCATATGTAATATGTTATAATTTCCTATTAATTTATGTGTTATGTGTTATTTATCGGCTGAAAGAAACCTGCACAGCGAAGCTATAGCGATAATCCCATACCACACTCCTGGTCATATAGCCATTTCCCGAAGGTTGAGTGTGGTTGGAATTTTCCGCCAGAATCATCAGAAATTTAAAATTCCCGGCTCTGTGCAGGCATGCGCATTGTCGACCCCACCTCCCCCTCCCTTCTCTCTCCCTTCTTAGCCGGCTCGCCTGAGTCGTCACTTCTAGCGTGGAAACGGGACTGAGCGGTATACCCGCTGCCGGCCTTGGGGTTCTTTGCCGGTGAGTCTGTTTCCTGCTGGTTAATCGACTGATAGTTTCAGCGCTTTCTGCATGGTTGCCGGTTTTCGACCACCCTATTAGTGATCCAGTTGTGGCCTTCTTAAATCTATTTGCTCCGGTTTGTGCCCTTTGCTGCGAGTCTGGTGGTGCGGAGGGGGGCGTCTGGTCTCGGCGGCCCCATATCTCCGACCATCAATGGTCCTCTAATGCCTCACGGCTTGTATCGTCAGGCCCTAGGCGTAGACTTGGACCTTATACGATCGCAATCCATCCCCGTCTCCGAGTCGTCCCTGGTATACAACCCGGGTCCTCTCGGAGGACAGGGGCACGTGTCTTATGGTACGGAGTGTGGCGCCCCCAAGGGTCATCAGGCCTCTCGGCAGCCCCATACCTCCGACCATCAATGGTCCTCTAACGCCTCATGGCTTGCATCGTCAGGCCCTAGGCGTAGATTTCGACCTTGTACTCTCACAATCCGACCCCGTCTCCGAGTCGTCCTTGGTAAACAACCCGGGTCCTCTCGGAGGACAGAGGGACGTGTCTTATGGTACGGAGGGTGGCGCCCCCCAGGGTCATCAGGCCTCTCGGCAGCCCCATACCTCCGACCATCATGGTCCTCTAATGCCTTACGGCTTGCATCATCAGGCCCTAGGCGTAGACTTTGACCTTATACGATCGCAATCCGTCCCCGTCTCCGAGTCGTCCTTGGTAAACAACCCGGGAACTCTTGGAGGACAAGGGGACGTGTCTTATGGTACGGAGGGTGGCGCCCCCAAGGGTCATCAGGCCTCTCGGCAGCCCCATACCTCCGACCATCAATGGTCCTCTAACACCTCACGGCTTGCATCGTCAGGCCCTAGGCGTAGACTTTGACCTCTTTCACTCGTAATCCGTTCCCCATACGTCTTCGAGTCGTCCGTAGTAAGAACCCGGGCCTCTCGGAGGACAGGGGGACGTGTCTTATGGTACGGAGGGTGGCGCCCCCCAGGGTCATCAGGCCTCTCGGCAGCCCCATACCTCCGACCATCAATGGTCCTCTAACACCTCACGGCTTGCATCGTCAGGCCCTAGGCGTAGACTTTGACCTTTTCCACTCGTAATCCGTTCCCCATACGTCTTCGAGTCGACCGTGGTAAGAACCCGGGCCTCTCGGAGGACAGAGGGACATGTCTTATGATACGGAGGGTGGCGCCCCGAGGGTCATCAGGCCTCGGCAGCCCCATACCTCCGACCATCAATGGTCCTCTAACGCCTCACGGCTTGCATCGTCAGGCCCTAGAAGTAGACTTCGACCTTCTCCACTCGTAATCCGTTCCCCATACGTCTTCGGGTCGTCCTTGGTAAGAACCCGGGCCTCTCGGAGGACAGGGGGACATGTCTTATGATACGGAGGGTGGCGCCCCGATGGTCATCAGGCCTCGGCAGCCCCATACCTCCGACCATCAATGGTCCTCTAACGCCTCACGTTTTGCTTCTTCAGACCCTAGACGTGGACTTTGATCTCTTCCGTTGTCCGACGTCTCCGGGTCGCCCGTGGGTGGGCGGCCCGGGGACTCTTGGGGGACGGGGGGGGGGGGGCGTGTCGGGTGGTGCGGAGGGTGGCGCCCAGGGGGGTCGGCGGGCCTCTCGGCGACCCCCGTGCCCCCGACCGTCGTGGCCCTCTAGTATCTTTCGGCTTGCCTTTCGGGCGGGTCCGTGAGACCACCTTCCTCCCGGAGCCGCTCACGTAGACCCAACAGGAAGTCCCACTCGAGAAACAGTTCTATCTCTCCCAAGAGGCCTAGGACGCTCAGTTCGTCCACATCCTCCACATCCCGGTCACGGCACCACCCTCCTTCCGGGTTTCTTAAGCCGATAAAAACAATTTAAGCGGCACGAGCCGCGACAAAGAAGAGACACGAGTCCTCTTGCTATCCGGCCTTTCAGGCCTCGCAGACCAGAGCATCCCTCCCCCCCCCCCCTCAGAGCAGCCTTCTAACGAGCCTCCGGCTCTGGCCCCCTCTCCCACACTCCCTCCTGGTCCTTCCCTCCTTCCCTCCGCCCCTCCGCGCCGGCGGCTATAGGACTGAAAGGCCCCTCTCATGATGAACCCCCCCCCCAATCAGACGACCGTCAGGTTGGGGGGGGGGGGAGGGATTTTATTCAGCAAAGATGGGGTCTCGCCTGTTGGAAACGCTCTTCAGTACGGGGTCCTGTCATCACCTGAATGACAGCATTTGACGTCTCGATCTGGACTCCGCCCTACTAGGATATCCAGACACCCAGGAAATGACACCTCGCTATATCACAATGTGATCCTGTGACGTCAGTGATGCTTTGAAATCACTATATGATTCTTGGATGTCACGATGTGCTGTGACATCACAATGTGACCCTGACGTCGTGATGTAACCCTGTGGCATCACGATGTGACATCACTAATTCTGTAACATTGCTGTATGGTCCAGTGGAATTACAATGAAAACATATAACGTCACGATGGGGGTCCTGTGACGTCATTTTGTTGGTGTCGTCACGATATAATTACATGATGCCACGATGTGATAATAGTTCACGATGTGATCAGGTAACGTCAATATGCGATAAAGTGATGTCACGGTATGATAAGATGACGTCATTATGTGATAAAATGACGTCACGATGTAGTTCTATGACGTCAGTTTGTGTCCCTGTGACGTCACGAGGCGATCCTATGACGCCATGATTAAATCCGGTGACGTCACAGTATAATCACATGATGTCACTAGGTATTAATCATATGGAAGTCAGTTTGCGGGTGATGAGACGTCACAAACTGCCATAGCACACTATTGGATGAGGACACTCGCCACGGGCTTCGAGGACTTCCCGCGGAAAGACTTGGGGTGAGTTGGATACATACCGAGGGTCCAGGCCCGTCTTAGCGGGAGACGCTCAGGGAACGTCTTCACCCAGAACGAAGCCTCTTGACTAACGCCCACGGACGAGGTCGCTCGGAAACGAACTCGGCCTCGAATGTATGTTGTTATACGTTCTACAATCGATTTTGTGACTTCACTACACCCTCCGGGGATCGGAATCCACCTTGCCCTACTAATTTGATTCTCTTTACCATATCATTGTACCAGACTCCCTTTCGGACTCTCGCTTACCCCGAGGATCTTCACGAAACTAGTGAGAGTGGTAGGCGTACGCTGGACGGAAGCAAGCGTCTCCACACTCATGTACCTAGACGGCTAGTTGATGCATTTGCCCACCGGGGAGGGTGCATCGGCCGACATCTCGGTGGCTCTGAGAGTGTTGGCGGACGTGGAGTTCAGGGTGGACTGGGACGGGTCTGCCCTCGCTCCCACACAAAGACTTTATTGGCTCGAGATTGAGTGGGACACAGCGCTCTTCGGGTGCTCCACTGCGCCAAGAGAGCGTGCTTCTCTCACACGTTCTCCCGCCTTCGGTGTGGGGGGGGGGGATGTTGGGTTGCCTCATCTTCGCGACCCCAGCCCTTCCACTGAGCCGTTTGGGTCGCCGAATGCTGGTACGGGAGGTCGACAGGAGCATACTGCTCCTCCCGCGCGACCTGCCCGGGCCGGTACCCTCAGCACTCCACAGCTTGTTGCGTCCCTGGCTTCGGTCGGGGGCCCTACGCCGGTCGCTCTATCCAGGTTTCAGGAGACCTCCGTGGTGTGGCAACTACGCCCACAAGTGTTCGAGTCGCTCTCCCTCCGCTACGGCACCCCAGAGGTGGACCTGTTTGCCTCCCCAAACACGACCCAGCTCCCCCTCTACCTCACCTGCATCCAAAGGACACGCACAGGAGGTCCAGACGCCTTCACGGAGGACTGGAACAGCTGGAAGTACGTATTCATTTTCCTCCTCCAGCGACACCGGTCCTCCTGAAGGTGATGCAGACCCTCAGGTCCTTCAAGGGTCAGGTCCTCCTGATAGCTTCCTACTGGCCAACCCAGCCGTGGTTCGGGGAGCTAATGAGATGGGGCCCTTCTCCCCTTCTACTGGGGTCAGCCTGCCTAGCCAACAGCCTTACCGCGCCTCTCCAAGCGTCACTCCAACTTGATACTTGGAGTTTCTATGGGGAGCTCTCAGCCAACTCTTCTCTACAGAGGCAGCAGACAAGATGCTCAGAGCTCACCTTCCGTCCTCAGTGCGGCAGTGTGGGTCCTGCTGACGGAGATTCCGGAACTCCCTTCGGAGACACGCGATGGTGACCATCTCCGCCAGCACGGTTCTGGACTTCCTGACTTGGCTGGCTGACTCCACCAACAGGGCACCGGCGACTATCTTGCCTCACTATACAGCCCTCACTGATCCGCTACGCTTTGGCATGAACATCCGAGTGCCACAGAGGGCGCGAACTCTCCTAATGAAGGGGATCAGCGCCTCAAGAGAGCCGAGACATCAACCGGTCCTGGCCTGGTCCTTGCATCGTCTTCTGCAGTACCTGGCGTTCGAAAGGGCCATTATGGAGGAAGAACACTTCCCTCAACGTGTCGTCTTTCTGCTCGCCTTGACTACGGACTACAGGGCTTCACAGCTGGCGGCAATCACCCGCCACCCGTCCTTCTCCAAACTGGAGGAGGACAGCTCGGCCCTAACCCTCTCTCCATCACCAACATTCCTGGCCAGGAACGGCCGAGCGGACGACATGATTGGCCCTCTCAGAATACAATCTTCCGGAGGAAGGACGCCCACGACCGCTGCGCCCGGTCCGTGCGTTCGAAGACTACGTGGAGCACACGGAAGAGATTTCTGAGGATCATCTCTTCTACAACTCGAAATTTAGGATTCCCCTAACCCCGAGGTCCCGGGCGCACCTGCTTTGCCGCATTTTGGAGAGAGCCGACCCGGGCCATGCCCCGCACGCCCACAGCATCAGGGACTTCGTGGCATCGCTGGCGTTTCTCCGCACCCACTCTGTGGAGCGGGTGCGGGACCTAGGGGCTGGACATCGACGACTCCCTTGGGGACACGGTGTCTCTACCACTCGGTCGCCCCTGTCCCATGTGTCGCCATGGAAACGGCTCCACCCCTCTCATCTCATAAAAAAGGGGGTAGAGGGGGCAAAGGGCGACCGAGGAGTGGGGAGTGGCCAAGAACCGCTGAACAGGATACGAATTTCGTATAATTTACGCATTGTGTGAACAGTGCAATGTTGTGCATGTCACATTCTTCGGTGTGGGTACTTGACGTTTCTTTTCTCCCCTCTACTGAGTGATAAAATGAATAAGTCTCCCATAGGAAAGACACACGTAATAACGGTTTGAATCAGGCTTCACTTCTCCTCCCACCTGTCCTCGTCTCATGCATAGCTTCGCTGTGCAGGTTTCTTTCAACCGATAATACTTCTTTGTCGCGGCTCGTGCCGCTTAAATTGTTTTCATCGGCTTAAGAAACCTGCACAGGCGAACCCTTCATTTCTCATTGAAGTGACGACTCAGGCGAGCCGGCTAAGAAGGGAGGGGGAGGTGGGGTCGACAATGCGCATGCCTGCACAGAGCCGGGAATTTTAAATTTCTGATGATTCTGGCGGAAAATTCCAACCACACTCAACCTTCGGGAAATGGCCATATGACCAGGAGTGTGGTATGGGATTATCGCTATAGCTTCGCTGTGCAGGTTTCTTAAGCCGATAAAAACAATTTAAGCGGCACGAGCCGCGACAAAGAAATATTTTGTTAGTGTAATAATGCTCAATTTTAACGAAGAGTTTAATTATCCTGCCTGAACTCAGTCATTCGTCCGAACCACGCACGGCCTTATCTTTTTTCATGTCGTGACTAGCCTGACCTATAGGTGAGTCGTGACAGACTGCAAGAGACCACAAGGCCTACACTGAGCAGTTGTCTAATCTTTTCTAAAAACAATCGATAGTTTCAGTGCTCACTACATGGTTACTAAATCTATTCCATTCGTTGACCACTCTATTGGTAAACCAGTTCCTCCATATTTCCTTCTTAAATCTAAATTTGTTAAATTCAAATTCATTACAGCGAGTCTTGCCCTTGTTGTCTTGATATGATGACATTGTTTGCGTCACCCTAGTTTGTTAAAGCCTTTGATCCAATTGAACACCTCTATTAGATCACCCCGCACTCTGCGTCTTTCCAGAGATTGTAACTTATGGTGCCTAAGCCTGTTCTCGTAAAGTAAATTTCTGAGGCCATGTATCATTTGGCCATTCTCCTCTAGTGATTCTAGATGTAGGACGGAGACCAAAACTACCGCATTCATAGATAGAATTTGATAATTACCTCTCTACTTTTATTCGTAACCGTCCTAGCGATGAAACCTAATGCTCTGTTAGTTTTATCCCTGGCGTTAATGCACTGCTCTCTGAATTTAAAGTCAGGACTCACTAGAACTCACAAATCTCTCTCGCAATCAGTTTTTCCTAAAAAAAAAGTGTCATCTAAGCTATACCTGCTTTCTGGGTTGTGTAAACCTACATTTAACACGTTGCACTTGGATGTACTGAAGTCCATTTGCCATTTCACCGACCATGTGAACAATTTGTTAACACCTTCCTGCAGTATCTCGGGGTCTTCTCTTAACCTAATTAAGCGTCTTTTTTTTTTAGTGTCGTCCGCAAACTTACTGACATCACTATTAATCCCATTGTCCATATATGTAATAAACAATAAGGGACCCAAAACCTATTCCTTGGGAACTCCACTAGAAACACTCCCCCATTTGGATTTTGCACCGTTTATGGTGACCCATTATTTTTTCTCACTGATCCAAACTCAATCCATTCTAACAATTTTCTTCTTATGCCAAGGACTTTGACTTTATTTAGTAGTCTCTGGTGAGACACTTCGTCGAAAGCTTTGCTAAAGTCAAGATAAATAATATCGTAACTATCATTGTTATCTGACGCCTTGCAGACATTAGCGTAAAAAGATAGATGATTAGTTACATATAACTTACCCTTAGAGAACCCAGACTATTCGTTATTAACGATTCAAGCATTTTACTCACAACCGTGATGTTAAACTGATTGGTCTGTACTTGTAGTTGCATATAGACAATTTATCTCCCTTTTCGAAAACAGGAACAAAATTGGCCTGCCCTTAAGCAAAATGCACAAAACCAATGTCTACCGACTTATTAGATATTTCTGAATGGTTGCACATTTCAAATTTACACTTTTTAAAGGCATTCATGAGAGATTAACTTCATGTAAGTAAAATATATGAAAAATATTCTTTATTTAACAGTACAACTTAGAAAACGATTTACGTACTACGAATATTTTCAGCGGATATGGTAAGCATTATATATAGCTGTGCTACAGGAAAGAAAATATGAAAACGAGAAAGTACATTTTCTCTTACAAAACACAAAAAATTAAAGAAAACAAAATTAAGGAGTAACTATAAAAAAGACCAATATCATCTTCAACTACCTATCTTATTTGTGTGCAATTTCCACACTTCCATAAGTGCATGGCAAAAATTCTGCTGGAGCTACAGGTTATTAGTAAAGCTCTTGATATATATAACTTGTATACAGATGCACACTTAGGCGGACACTCTTCCGATGTGCTTCTTCGTCACTCAGGCTACTGCCTACTCCGTCACTCAAGACATGGTAAAGTTTTATTATACAATTTACGTTTTTATTTTCTAAGTATTTTGGAGCATTAATGGAGGTGATAGTAATTAATTTTCCCCTGTTTAGCTTTGGCGAGGTGGGGGTAACAATTCAAATCGCCGCAGCATGTAATTGATTTCGAAAATGATGAATGAAAAAGTTCGCCATGATAATTATTCACATAGCATAACCACCTTGGCGGATTATTCCCAGTGACGAGGTAGCACTTCGAGTAACATTGCTAAAGTGCACATTTTCTTTTCTTAATCTAAAACCATCAAACGTCATATTACTTTAGATGTCTTTCTACCAAGGCAACATTTTATCAAGATGCAGCGTGTAACATTGTCGTACAAGCCAAGTGGGTTCTAAACAGTTCAGAACAATACATGTTTATATATATATATATAATATATATATATATATATATATATATATATATATATATATATATATATATATATGTATATATATATATATATATATATATATATATATAAATATATATATATATATATATATATGATAAATATATATGTATATAGTAAATATATATATGTATATATATAATAATATATATATGTATATAAATATATATATATATATATATATATATATATATATATATATATATATATATATATATATATATATATATATATATATATATATATATACTACACCTACAGTACATATACCAATGGCATTTTCCCCCTTACAAGGGAGGTAGCTAAAGTCAAAGGCATAAATCCACTCCCACCCATTTCATTCCTATATCATACTCCGCTCCAATTCCCTCTGACGACTTCACTGGCCCATCAAAGTGTTGATTAAACTTATGGAAGACATAAATATTTACCATGACATGACTTATTCCTACATCTTCATCTTCCATCTCTTTTCACAGTGTTACCTTACTTCATGCAAAAGCGTAGAAAGGAAAAATATTCTAATTCACGGACTAGTGAAAAAAAAGGAAAATCTAAGTAATGGAAAAGGGGACTTTATATTAAGAACGGTTAATTAACATAAATATCAAAATTAATCAAACTGCTGGGATAGTTCAATCGATTATTTTTGAGAACATTTATAGGAGATACTGCCTGATTAAGAAATCGATTAATTATCTATAGAATATTACCTTCCCCTCTTCTTATATTTGGGGTTTACAAATATTTATTTGTGTATGCATGTGTTAGTGCGTGTGTGTGTATGTGTATTTCATCGTGGTCTTAGATTACGTGTTGGGCTCGTGATCGACTCCTACTACCCTCCCGGATGAGAGTTTAGAGCTCATATATGACCGATCTATGGGTAATGCTGTGACCTGACACACATACCCAACTCCCCGCCTACGAGAGTTGGAGTAACGGATCGCAGCGCAGCGATACTGAATTTTTTTCAGTCCTGTGCGGGACTCGAACTCGGACCGCTGGTGGTAACAGTTGCGAACGCCACCACTGCGCCGTCGACCCGTGTGTGCGCGTGCATGTGTGTAAAGCGACACATTACCCACATACCGGGTTTGTAAGAACTCTGAGCTCTTATCCGGGAGGTTGATAGCTGTCGATCATGAGTCCAACACGTGATCCAATACCATTATGGTGAATCACATATAAAAAAAAAAAAAAAAAAAAAGATACTGAATGATAGAGCAGTAACCATCCTTCTCCGTCTCAGGAATTGCTGCAGATAATCGTAATAAACCCACAGTGAAGTTTCATCCTTGCCACTGGTAGATTTTGCAGGTTTTAATTATATAATCATTAGAAATCACATAAAAATCGCCCCTATTAACTAGACAAGCGTTGCAGCAAAGAACCTGACGAAGACCTAGTTGGCATCAAGTGTGATATTTGAGCAAATTTTGTGTATCTATTAAAATAATTAAATATATTTATTTATTCATTTATTTATCTACTTGTCTATATATTTGTGTGTTTATTTAATGAAAGTGTTAAAGAATTACTTCACATCGTCAACATGGTCTCCACCCACCGTGACCTGGTCGTAACCTCATTTTCAGTCAGCTGAGGTCACGCTCGTCCAATCTGTGTCAGCGAGATGTGTTTTGCCCTCTCGACCCTCGCTCCTCCGAGGCCTCCGGAGGACGTCGCCAGAGTGAGGGGCCTTCGTTCGCGCGTCTTCAGCGACCTCTTCGAGAAACGACATTTCGTCAGGAATTCTTCCCCTTGCCGACCAGCGCCCTCGAATTGGAAAAGGGCTTTCGATATAATCTTGGATCGAGGTCGGCAGTGGAGCGTCGGGTTCCATTAGCCCGCACCGTAGAAGCCCGCCGGAGGAAAAACCTCGACAAGAGAGGTAACGGTGGCGCCGTTGGAAGATGGGTCTCATTAGCCCTGACCTTCGGCCGCCTTCTTCGAGAATGGATCTCCCGTGCCGACCCGGGAGACTTCAGGATCGTCCAAGGCACCGTGAAACTGGCGGAAGACGGGTCTCATTAGCCCTGACCGCAGTGCCTCCATTGGACAGGAATCCTTCGGCCCTCGGCTTGGTGCCACTGCCCTTTCTGTGACCAGGGCGTCGGGAGCTTCT
>NC_134800.1:10536799-10551799 GCF_046742065.1 Oratosquilla oratoria | reverse complement strand
CTCTCTCTCTCTCTCTCTCTCTCTCTCTCTCTCTCTCTCTCTCTCTCTCTCTCTCTCTCTCTCAGACTCTATCTCCGTCTTGGTCTCCGTCTTTGTATCTGTCTCTGTTTCTGTTTTTGTCTCTCTCTTTCTGTCTCTCTCTGTTTTGTCTTTGTCTCTGTCTCTGTCTCTGTCTACCTCTCTCTCTCTCTCTCTCTCTCTCTCTCTCTCTCTCTCTCTCTCTCTCTCTCTCTCTCTCTCTCTCTCTCCCAGTCTGTCAGTTTTTGTCGTTGTACCTCCCTTTATCTCTGTCTCTGGCTGCCTCTCTCTCTCTCTCTCTCTCTCTCTCTCTCTCTCTCTCTCTCTCTCTCTCTCTCTCTCTCTCTCTCTCTCTCTCTCTCTCTCTCTCTCTCTCTCTCTCCCCGTCTATATCTTTGTCTCTGTCTTTGTCTCCGTCTCTCTCCCTATTTCTGTCTCTGTCTCTGTCTCTCTCTTCCCCTTCCCTCTCTCTCACACACACTTTCCCCTTTTCACTGTTCTTTTATCCTCCCTGTCATTTCTTTTCCTTCTTTTTCCCTTTCTACTTTTTCCATTCTGTCCTTCTTCCCTTCTGTTTTTTTTTACTTTCCTCCTCTTCTCCCTCTTTCCCTTCCTCCCTTTATTACTTAATTTGTTCCCCTTAGTTTATTCTCTTCCCATCATGAACATTCTAAACGAACTATCCGAATCATAGCCAAGACGGCAACGAAAGAAAAATAAAAACAGGCGTTTCATTCTGACACAGAGCAGAGTTGTAAGAAACAGGGGTGCCAACCCTTCCGCAGTAACTCGTTGTCAAGCGGCTCCCTGCTTTCATCAAAGGCTTCATGGGAGGTGGGGGGAGAGGGGAGGGGGGTTCCCCTTTCCTCCTGTCCCCCTTTCCCCTCGTGAGGCCAGAGAAAGGGTTCTTCTCTTCTCCCTATTCCCCTCGTGTGGGTCACCCACTTCCATGTCCCCTCACCCCACACTTTCTAAACCTCCCCTTTCCCTTCCCTTTCCCCCTCGACAATCATTCCTTCTCTTCCATTTATCTCCCCCTCCTACCTCCTCCTCCTCCTCCTACCTCCTCCTCCTCCTCCTCCTCCTCCTCCTTCTATCAAACTCCTCATCCTTTTTATTTTATTTTCCGCCCCTCTTTCTCTCGTTTTTTTTTTTCTGGTCCTCTTCTTTTTTTTTTCTTTCTCCTTCTGCAGACACCTCCTCGCCTCCTACTTCGTCAGACGCTTCAAGCAACCACGAAGTTCTCACCTGGTTCCTCTGCTCGGAGACCTCTCTACGAAGAGAGAGACGCAGAGGGTTAGATAACCGGGTAGTCGAAAGAAGGGGAGGGAAAGAGAGGGAAAAAAGAGGGGAGGAGAAGGAAAAAAAGAGAGGCGAGAAGGGGAAGAGAGGGAAAGAGAGGGAAAGAGAGGGGAAGATATTGGAAGAAAGAGGAAAAGAGGAAGATGGAGGGAAGAGAGGAAGATAGGGGTAAGAGACGAAGATGGGGGAAGATAGCGGAAGAGAGGGGAAGAGAGGGGAAGAGAGGGGAAGAGAGGGGAAGAGAGGGGAAGAGAGTGGAATCGAGGGGGAGAAAGGGAAAAAGAACATAAAACATAAGAATGGAGAAGACTGAAAGAGACCCTATGGCCTATACTAGGTAGTTCCATGTCCATTACCACCTATCATCTCCATCCATAAAGTTATCTAACCTTGTCTTAAAGCATCCAATTGTTTCTGCGCTAACTACTATTCCAATCGTTAGTAACTCTATTGGTAAACCAATTTTTGTCTATTTCCTTCTTAAATCTAAATTTGTCAAATTCAAATCCATTACCCCGAGTCCTGCCCTGTTGTCTTAATAGGATGACCTTGTTTGCTTCACCCTTGCTAAAACCCTTGACCCATTTGAATACCTCTATTAGATCACCCCGCACTCTACTTCTTTCCAGGATGTAAGTTGAAGTGAGTCTGTCTTCGTAAGGTAAATTTCTGAGCCCATGTATTATTTTGGTCACTTTCCTCTATACTGATTCTAGTGAATTGATATCCATTCTATAGGACGGAGATCAACTCTGTACCGCATAGTCAAGGATGGGTCTAACTAACGCCAAATAGATTTTGGTAACTAGATCTGTACTTTTGGATATAACATAAGAAAATAGGAATAAAGGAGACTGCAAGAGACCATAAGGCCTACACTAGGCAGTTCTGTATCCATCACCACCGTCCTAGCAATAAATCTTAATGCCCTGCTACCTCTATTCCTGGCACTAATGCATTGTTTACTGGATTTAAGGTCAAGACTCACTAACACTTTCAAGTCCTTTTCACGTTCTGTTTTCTCTAAAATTGTGTTCTCTAAGCTATACCTGTTTTCTGGGTTGCGTAAACCTACGTTTAACACACTGCACTTTGAGATATTGAAGTTCATTTGCCATTTCACCGACCAGGCAAACAATTTGCGAAGATCTTCCTGGAGTATCCCGGCGTACTTTTTTAGTGTCGTCCACTAACTTACTAATATCATTATTAACCACATTGTCCAAGTCATTTATATACATACAGTAATGAACAACAAGGGACCCAAAATCGAGCCCTGGGGAACTCCACTAGTAATGCTCCCCCATTTGGATTTTACACCGTCAATGATGACCTGCTGTTTTCTGTCACTAATCCATACTCTAATCCATTCAAACACCTTTCCTCCTATGCCATCATGGGCTTTGGCTTCATTTAGTTATCTCTGGTGGGGCACCTTGTCGAACGCTTTGCTAAAGTCAAGATAAATAACATCGGGAAGATAAGGGGATAAAGAAGGAAAAGAGGAAAAAGAGGGGAAGAGAGCGGAAGACAGGGGAAAGGAAGAGAGAGGAAAAGATGAGAAGAGAAAAAAGAAATGAAAGAGAGTGAGAAGAGAGGAGAGATAACGAATAGAAAATAGGGCAAGATTAATGGATGCATACACACGGGAAAGAAAAGTGTATCAGCTATGGCTGTAGCAGCGTGACGGACTATTCGTCCGGCAGTGTAGGGATCGAGCCCTATCGGGACGATTCTGATTTGATGTTCACCTCAAGTAGAATAGTTCCGGCCTTCCCCTACGCCGGCGAGTTGGACCAAGGGCATGATTCATTAAATTCCACACTACGGAGTCCTCTGTAAGGGGCACTGTTCTAGCCTCCTGATAGGGGGACATGGGGACGTACTTCTCGAGAACAGAAGAACATAAGAATGGAGGAGACTGCAAGAGACCATAGGGCCTACACTAGGCAGATTCATTTCCCTTGCCACCTGTCATCCCTACTCATAAAGTTATATTTTTCTAAAACAACCGATAGTTTCAGCGTTTATTATATGGTTACTAAATTTATTCCATTCTTTAAACACTCTGTTGGTAAACCAATTCTTACCTATTTCCTTCTTAAACCTAAATTTGCCCACTTGAGATCCAAAATTCCAAGTCCTGCCTTGCTGTCTTAATATGATGACCTTGCTTGCATCAATAGTGAGGTTAAGAACCCAATGGATAATATGAAAATACATATTAGCTGGTGATAACTTTGATAAAACAAACAAGAAAGACAACATCACGTTCAGAAAAGTAAGATTAATCTCAAAGTTCACTTTTTAAGATGTTGCTGGGCAAGCTGAAACAAAAACATGACTACTACTACTACTACTACTACTACTACTACTACTACTACTACTACTACTACTACTACTACTACTACTACTACTACTACTACTACTACTACTACTACTACTACTACTACTACTACTACTAGTACTACTGCTGCTACTACCACCACTACTACTACTACTACTACTACTACTACTACTACTACTACTACTACTACTACTACTACTACTACTACTACTACTACTACTACTACTATTATATCACTACTTCTACTCTGACCGCTACTGATAATAAGGATAAAACAAATGTAAAACTAAACCAGTGATATAAAACATCTGGGGCCTAATTTCATCCAAGACCGAAGCTGAAAAGAGACGAGAGAGAGAGAGAGAGAAAGAGAGAGAGAGAGAGAGAGAGGGAGAGAGAGAGAGAGAGAGAGAGAGAGAGAGAGAGAGAGAGAGAGAGAGAGAGAGAGAGAGAGAGAGAGAGAGAGAGAGAGAGAGAGAGAGAGAAATAGAGAAAGAAAAATAGAAAAGAAAAAAAGGGTGGGTAGGTACAGGGAGGTTTATGGGTGATGTATTACAGTTTGGGAAGTGAACGGATGACGTCACATCGCCACGAAACAAAGAGCCTGCTGAACGTCAGACGCCCCCGAGGAAGACGCCGCCGAGCCGTGGCCGTCGGGGTGGCGAAGAGAAGAAGTGTGTATACGGTTAAAAAAAAATGATCCTCGGCGTCAGGGTGGGGGTGGAGGTGAGGAGTAAGAGGAGGGAAAGGAAGAGGCGAGGAGGAAGGAGGGTGAGGAGGAAGAGGAGGAAGAGGGGGAGGAGGAGGAGGAAGTGGAGGGGGGGGAACGAGGAGGGAGAGGAGGCCCAGTAGGGACTGGAGGTCGTTTCTGGTACATTAAGTCAAATCACCAACTCATTATTTACTTCGAAAACTCCTCCCGGCCCCCCCCCCTTCCCCCTTCCCCCCTCCCCCTCCTACCCCCTTCCCCTCCCCCTCCCCCTCCTACCCCCTTCCCCCTCTCCCCTTTCCCTCCTCCCCCTCACCTCTACCCCTTTTACCCAAAGCCTCGTACCCTTGCTCTCTTTCTGTTTATATTCTTCCTCTTTTTACCTCTTCCTTTTCTACTCTCTTCCTTCCCCTTCCTACTCCTCCTCCTCTTCCATACCTCTCGCTTTCTCTTTTATGTCTTTATCTTCTTCCTTCGTTTTTTCTATCCGACATTTTTTTTTAATTCTTTTGTCTTTATTTTCTTATTCGTTTTTCTTCCTCCTTCATTTCCTCTTTCTTTCTCCTTCTCCTCGGTTTCCTCTTCCTCCTCCTCCTCCTCCTCCTCCTCTCCTTCCTCCTCCTCCTCTCCTTCCTCCTCCTCCTCTCCTTCCTCCTCCTCCTCTCCTTCCTCCTCCTCCTTTTCCTCCTTCCTTTTCCACTACTCTTTTCCGTTTCTCTTCTTCTTTCTCTCGCCTTCTTCCTCCTCCACTTCCTCCTCCACTTCCTCCTCTTTTTCCTTCTCCTCCTCCTCCTCTTCTTTTTCCTCTTTCCTGTTACATTACTCTTTTTCGTTTCTCTCCTTCCTTCTCCCCTCCTTCTTCTCCCTCCTCCACTTCCTCCTCTTCTTTCTCCTCCTCCACTTCCTCCTCTTCTTCGTCCTCCTCCTCCTCTTCCTCTTCTTCCTCCTTCCCGTTCCACTACTCTTTTTCGTTTCTTTCCTTCTTTCTTCCCTCCTTCTTGTTCCTCTCCCTCCACTTCCTCCTCTTCTTCCTCCTCCTCTTCCTCTTCATCTACCTATTCAACCTCTGACCTACTCTTTTGTTTCTTTAATTTCTTTAAGCCTTTTCCATCCTTATCACTTTTTTCCAACATTCCTCTTATTTTTTTTTCTATGTATGAGGTATCACACTGGGCAAAGGAGTTATCACACTGGAAAATTTTTTCTCCAACCTCCGATTAATCGACGGTACTTTTTCCGTCATAAAGTCTTTATGGCAACTTATTTTGTTTTCTTAAAAAAAAAAAAAGTAAATAAGTAAATAAAATAAACAAATAAATAAAATAAACAAATAAGTAAATAAATAAATAAATAGATAAATAAAATAAGTAAATAGAAAAAAATGAAAAATAAAATAGATAAATGAATAAATGAATAAATGAATAAATGAAAATAAAATAAAATAAAATAAACAAGTAAGTAAATAAATAAATAGATAAAATAAAATCAAATAGAACAAAATAAAATAGAATGTCATTTAATGTACTGAAGGAAAATTATAAACAAATAAATAAATAAAATAAAATAAAATGAAATAGAATAAAGTAAAATAAAATAAGATAAGATAGATAAATAAACAAACAAACAAACAAATAAATAAAACAAAATGAAATAGAATAAAATAGAATAAAATAAAATAAAATAAAATAAAATATAATATCATTTAATGTACTGAAGAAAAATGATTTTCCTCCATCATATCAGGTTCCTTGTGGGATGAAAATCTGCCCCAAAAGTCGGAGTAAAAATAGCCCAGTGTAATAAAGCCTCAAGTTCTATACAGACAATAATTCAGGGACTTTAGTAAAACCCCTACGGATCAGAGTCACGTATCATACAAAAAGAGGATACAGAGGCTGGACACTTAAAAAAAAAAAAAAAAATCCACAAATCTTCTTTTCTTCTCTTTTTCTTCTCTCTTCTCTCTTTTGGGGTCTTTCTCTTTGTCTTCTCTCTTCCTTCATCTCTCTCCCCTCCTCACTACCTCCTTCATCTCTCTTTTACTCTCTTTTCTCTCTTTCTCTCCATCTTTTTCTCTCTATTTCCACTTATCTCTCTATCTCTTTATCTGTCTACCTCTCTATCTGCTCAACTATCAACTGTCTATTTCTGTCTGTTTCCCTGTCTTCCCTTCTATTTACTCACCTCTCGCTCTTTGCACTTCCTTATCTGTCCAGCTCTCTACCTGTCTGTCTGTCCCGCTCTTTATCTGTCCCCTCTCTTTCCGTCCACCTTCCTGTCTTCCTCTCTTTTTGTTTGTCTGTCTGTCCACTTCTTTATCTGACGACTTATCTGTCTGTGTATTTCTCTGTTTCTCAACTCTCTCTCTCTCTCTCTCTCTCTCTCTCTCTCTCTCTCTCTCTCTCTCTCTCTCTCTCTCTCTCTCTTTTTGGTTCACTATTTTTTCATTTCTCCACACAAGTCCATCTCCCACTCTCTCTCTCTCTCTCTCTCTCTCTCTCTCTCTCTCTCTCTCTCTCTCTCTCTCTCTCTTTTTTTCACTATTTTTTCATTTCTCCACACCAGTCCATCTCCCACTCTCTCTCTCTCTCTCTCTCTCTCTCTCTCTCTCTTTCTCTCTCTTTTTTATCTCTCTCTCTCTCTCTTTCTTTCTTTCTCTCTTCTAACCTCTATTTCTACATCTTTCTACCTTCCATCTTCATCTCCCTGACTCACGATCAAACTGAGCAAATCAATTCACTATTTCTCAATGACTTTGCTTCTCCACATTTCTATTTCTATTTCTATCTGCCTCTCTATCGTTGCCTCTCTCTCTCTCTCCGCCTCTCTACCTCTTTGCCTCCACTTGTGTAATACTATATCTATACTACTATCACATTGGGCTATTTTTCCTCTGGAGGAAAAAGTCCCGGAGGTTGGCGGTACCGCCGATGAGTTGGAGGTTGGCGGAAAATAGTCCTAGTGTGATAGCCCCCTATACCCTTCAACCATTCGACTTCTCTGTGACTTCGATTCTTTACCATTCCATCTGTCTACTTCTCGATTTTTTATAATTTTATTTTCATAATTTTTTTTTGTTTAACAGACAGAAATATCGGTACTGTCTGTTCAACAGACATTAATATCGGTACTGACACCGACTCACAGATGTAGACAAAAGACACACAAAGACATAAATACAGACACAAATGTAGACAGATAAATAGGCACAGGCTATGGTGTAGACTCAGATACACGCATGCATACACTCGTGTACATGCCACACACACACACACACACACACACACACACACACACACACACACACACACACACACACACACACACACACACACACACACACACACACACACACACACACACACACACACATACACAGACACACACACACACACACACACACACACACACACACACACACACACACATACACAGACATACATACACACACACACACACACACACACACACACACACATACACATACACATACACACACACACGCGCGCGCGCTCGCTGGCTGAGGTTTTAGCTTAGCCGAAAATTATGACTGAAAGTTTCCAATCCGTCTTCACAAATGAGAGTGGTTTTGTAGAGGAAGGAGAGGTGAGGAATAATAGGGGGTTATAAGATATAAATGTAGAAATGAGGAAGGTGCTTCGTCTTCTGAGATCACTTGATGTGAGAAAAGGGTTCGGGGCCTGGTCGGTTCTCAAACTGGAGACCCAAAAGTTGCAAGGAACGACTGGAAGACAAGAATCATAACCATACGTTTATTGGAAGAAAGAACAGTGCTACAGGATTGGAAAAAGGTTAACGTGGTACCAGCGCGTAAAAGAGGAGGTAAGGCGTCACCACTGGATTACAGACCGGTGTCATTGTCCAGGACAATAGTGAAATTGCGTGAAAGAATTGTGAAAAATCGGTGGGTCTTGAAGAGAACAGTCAGTCTGGGGTTCCACTCTGAGAGGTCATGTGTGTCGAACCTATTATAGGCTTTTACTCGAGAGTGATTGATGTGCTGCAGGGTAAGGAGGGCTGGATAGATTGTGTGTCCCTAGATCTAAAGAAGGCATTTGATAAAGTACTCAAAAGTCGACTTCTGTGGAGACTGGAACAAAGGAGGACGAAGAGGAATATACATATTATATATATATATATATATATATATATATTTATATATATATATTATATATATATATATATATATATATATATATACATATATAAGCATTTGTATCTCAACTTGTACTTGAAAAAGCTGTAATAAGCGAAACGTCGTACAAATAAAGGCTCCGTCCTCATATGGTGTTTATCTCGTCAATATATATATATATATATGTGTGTGTGTGTGTATGTATATATATATATATTCAAATGGGGGAGATATTTTGAGGTAGTTTATGACAATAGTAAAGATAATGGAGGTGAGTGACCAACAGAGTCCCATAAGGTTTGGTGCTACCACCTGTAATGTTTCATATATTTACGTTTATAACATAATGGAAGGTACAACAAGCTTCACTTATATGTTTGCGGATGATTCAAAGGTTATGAGAACAATGAAAAGTAAAAAGGACTGTCGGTTGTTCTAAATAGATCTAGACAGCATCGTTTGAAGCCAAGAATGGAAAATTAATTTAATTTCAGTACCAAAAAATACAAAGTTTGGGAAAAGGGTAATAACTCAAAAAGACCATCTTTGAACAACACGCGCGCGCACATACACACATATACACGTACACACGCACACGCACACGCACGCACACACACACACACACACACACACACACACACACACACACACACACACACACACACACACACACACACACACACACACACACACACACACACACACACACCACACACACACACACACACACAAACACACACACACACACACACACACACACACACACACACACACACACACACACACAGACACACACACACACATACACACACACGCACACACATACACACATGCACACACATACACAGACGCACACGCACATACACACGCACACATACACACACACACACACACACGCACACATAAACACACACACGCACACACATACACACACACGCACACACACACACACACACACACACACACACACACGCACACACACACACACACACACACACACACACACACACACACACACACACACACACACACACACACACACACACACACACACACACACACACAACGAAACAATAGTATGTTAAAAAATCATACACAAATTTAAGAGCAAACTAGACACTGCGAGATAAAAAGGCGGGACCTCACGAGCGTAGCTCTCCTTCTCATGAGATACAACTAGGTAAATATGAGTAGGTAAATACACACACATGCACACGCGCACCTTATGGATAGTTATAGACACGTAAAGGAAAAGAACTGATATCTAAACGGGAGGCCCCTCTTGGTGTTTGGTGGACGAGCTTTGGTCACATCAGTAATGGCGGCGGCGGCGCGGCGCTGCGTCGGCCTCTCAAAGCCGTCACGCCTGGCAGGAAGGAAAGGTGGCAAAGGAGGTTCTGTCCTGAATGGGGTCGATTTTCAGAATGGGGGGGGGAAGGAGGAGGGCGAGGAGGAGGAGGAGGAGGAGGAGGGCAAAGGGGGGAGGAAGAAGAGTAAGGGGAAGAGGAGAATGAGGAAAAGGACGAAGACGAGGACAAGAAAAGAGAAGAGGAAGTGGGTGAGGAAGGAGAAGAGGGAAGGTAAGAGGAAGATGAAGACGGTGGAGAAGAGGATGATAAAGAGGAGTAGGATAAGGAAGAAGAATAGGAAGTAGAAGAAATAGATAAGGAAGAATGAAGGTAAGAAGAAAAGTAAGAGGAAAGAAGAGGAAGATGGTAAGAAGGAAGGAGTGTAAAAAGAAAGGTAAGAGGAAGGGGAAGAGGAAAAGGAAGAGGAGAAAGAGAGAGGGAGAGGTAGAGAGAAAGAGGAGGAGGAAAGGTAAGAGGAAGGGGAAGAGGAAAAGGAAGAGGAAAAGGAAGAGGAGAAAGAGAGAGGGAGAGGTAGAGAGAAAGAGGAGGAAGAGGAGGAAGAAGAGAGGAGGAAAAAAAGAAAGAAGAGAAGTAAGAAGAGCATGGAAGGAAGAAAAAGAGGAAGAGAGAATGATTGAGGAGGAGGAATAGGAATAGGAACCAGAATTATAGAAGAAGAAAAGGGAGAGAGAGAAAGTGTGGGAAGAGGAGGAAGAAGAGGAGGAGGAGGAGGAGGAAGTGGAGGAAGACGAAGGGAGGGAGAGTAGTAGTAGTAGTGATAGTAGTGATAATAATGGTAGTAGTAGTAGTAGTAACAGTAGTATTAGTAGTAGTAGTAGTAGTAGTAGTAGTAGTAGTAGTAGTAGTAGTAGTAGTAGTAGTAGTAGTAGCAGTAGTAGTAGTAGTAGTAGTAGTAGTAGTAGTAGTAGCAGTAGTAGTAGTAGTAGTAGTAGTAGTAGTAGTAGTAGTAGTAGTAGTAGTAGTAGTAGTAGTAGTAGTAGTAGTAGTAGTAGTAGTAGTAGTAGTAGTTAGCAGCAACAACAATAATAATAGTTGTAATAGTGGTAATTGTTGTTTTCTTAGGAAAAGGAAAAGGGGAGAGAAAACTTTCTTCCTTTTCCTCCTCCTCCTCTTCCTCTTCCTCTTTCTCCTCCTCTTCCTACTCCTCTTCCTCTTCCTCTTCCTCCTCCTCTTCCTCTTCCTCTCCCTCTTCCTCCTCCTCTTCCTCCCCCTCTTCCTCCTCCTCTTCTTCCCCCATGAACGAAATGCAGTGAGAACGAAGACCAACCATTCGGAGATCCCCTCATGTTCCTCAGTGGCAAGAAGGACAGAAAAACCCATTTTTCATTTTTTGCTCCTTTTTTTTTTGAAATATCATTGTCGGGATAATTGTTACAACATGCAGGTCTGGATCACAAGGAATTCTCCTCGCCCCTTCAACTCTCTCCCCCTTCCCCGTCCCTCCTTCCCGTCCCCCCCCCCCCTCCACATCTCATCTAGACTTTGATGGATGTTAAGCTGGTTAGTGTCGACGCACATGGCCAACCGACCGGTGGATCTCATCCATCAACACACACGTGGTCAGGGGTAATCCAAGCCTGTCACTGCTACTGCTCCATTACTGCTACTACCGCAACCACTACTACTACTACTACTACTACTACTACTACTACTACTACCACTACTACTACTTTTTTTTTTTTTTTTATAGAACGGCCTCCGTTCTCGTGGAACTATGTGGGGAAAGCAGTCAGCATATGTTTCCCACAGACACAGATCATTGGCCCCTCTCACCAATGGCTGTGGTCGAATACCCTTTTGTATTTTGTATTATTTCACTTTAATGAAGCCTAATGCAGAAATTCATTTATCCCACTTTCTACTACAGTCTGCTCAAATCGAGGTTTTGTATATGAGCTGATTTAGGGCGTGGGGATCTGGTATCTCTCAGGTATAGGAGAGCTGATCTTAAGAGTGAGAATGACAGTCTACATCTCATCCACGCCACAATACTGTTCTTTGGTTGTTGTTTCTCTTCTGCCATCACCTCTGCCAGACGAGCGTAAAATGCCTTTGCTCTTGGACCCATCCCGCCTGAAGTCGTGAAGGTTATAGGAGCGAGTGAGCCCTGGTCCACATTCTGTATACGTTCCTCGTACATTTTGATTTTTTTTTCTCATTTCGGGAGTGGGGTGCCTTAACAGTTATGGTATTGTAACAGGGGGCCATTGGATCAAGTATTCGTGTCATAAAAGGCCAATTGTCCCCGTGTCCAGAAACCTCTTGCGCTGACGTCCACTCGCACTTCATCTGGTGTGTTGGGGTGTGTGGTACCTGAAGTTCTTCCCTCGTGGGGGAGTAGTTTTGGTTTGTTGGTCACATCCATGCATACCTCCCGAAGCATTTGGGTAATGAGATCCCTTATCTTGTCATGTCTCATGCAGATGAATCCATCCTGCTTGCATATCATTGCATGGTTTGGATCAAACCATCACAGGAACATCTATGAGGTAGCCCATACAATGGCCATCAACACCTCAGGGTGATGACATCCGTGAATTCTCTTTGGTTTAGGTTGAATCCCTTTGCCCTGATTGGTAGCGCCTTCACTTTCTGTGCCATTGCTATCTTTCTTTTCATATGATTCGATGGCTGATCCAGTAAGAGGCGAAGCTTTTCCTTTCGTCTCACTTCCCTGTCCTTTGATGTGTTTCTTCTAATTTCTCTGATTTCATCCACGCTGGTCTCCCCCTGTTGATCTTGTAACACGATGTTGTTAGTCAGGAGGGATCTTAGAGTCATAATATACAAAGTTTATTTGATACAGGGACCAATAATTGGTATCTATTTGTGGTGATCCTGTAAGATGGATAGCAGAACTACCAACCCTTTTCACTTCTATCAGGAGACGCAGCCCTGAGGGGCTGATACTCGGTGTCCGGATTTGGCCCAATATATCTTTCTGTCAATTTCAATTGTATTCCTTAGACCCAAAGCTGGGCGCGTTCCTATGTGCGTTCCTCGGTGCGTTCCGGCTTAGTTGGGCCGTGTTTAGGGCTCCCAAACTATTAAAGCTTAAGAGATAGGTTCATACCGAAATAAAAGTCCGGTAGGCCACATACTATACCAAAGAAACATTTCGTAGGCCACGTCCAAAAGGTGGGCCACATACTATACCGGCATCTACATTGCTTTTATAGTTTGAGAGCGCTAACCGCGGCAAAAGTAAACCAGAACGCACCGAAGAACGCATAAGGGAACGCACACAGGAACGCACCAAGGAACGCGCCCAGCTCTGCTTAGATCTTTTCACACATGGAAAGCGGGTTAACGAGCGAGGGCTTTCATCATCTTACTATTTTCAGTCATTGATAGAGAAATAGTCTCACACTCACACAAGACGGACAACAGTCCAAAGTCTCCTCCCAGAGAGATCTGTGTGAAAGCCCGTGTAGCGTTGCCAGCCGCTATGGGGGCGCGGGTATCCAGTCAGTGAAACTCAAGGGAACAATTATCCTTGTATTTGGTACATTAGTTACGTGTGAAGTTTATGCATGGTTGGGCCTTTATAACAATGATCACAATGTATGTTTTCACAGTTACATAATCACGTTATCACAATTAATGAACAAGACGAGGGATATTTCATAAATATGTCATTGAATGATCGAGCTCGAAAGTTAAAAAAGTCCGGGGGAGGTCGAGGTGACACACAGACACAGACACACACAGACACACAAACACACACACACACACACACACACACACACACACACACACACACACACACACACACACACACACACACACACACACACACACACACACACACACACACACACACACACACGCCTTGATGTCAGAAAATCGCATGGTCCGGATGGAATTGCAAATTGGATACTGAAGGAATGCATAGAAGAATCAACAGATAAAATACACACTATAATCAAATGCCCGCTCAGAGAAGGAAAGGTACCACAAGACTAGAAAAATGCAAACATTGTACCAATATAAAAAAGGAGGAAACAAAGAAAATCCAACTAACTACAGACCGGTCTCCCTATCAAGCACAGTGGCTAAAATATGTGAGAAAGTGATCAAAAGTAGATAAGTTAAACACCTGGAAGAAAAATATATACTAAACCCAAACCAATTTGGATTTAGACAAGGAAGATCATGTTCAATAAACCTGATCTGCTTCTACTCGAGACTAATAGATATAATAGAAGAGAGGGATGGATGGGCAAACTGTGCCCATCTGGACCTACAAAAGGCATTTGACAAAGTATCACACAAAAAATTAATAAGAAAATTGGAATCAATAGGTGGCATCACAGGTAAACTATTAGAATGGATGGAAGACTTCCTGACTGGGAGAAAAATGAGGGTAGTAATTAGAGACAAATACTCGAAATGGGAAGAAATGATAAGTGGTGTTCCACAAGGGTCGGTGCTGGCTCCAATCATGTTTGCCATATACATAAATGACATGGATGGAGTTGAATGTTATATGAATTTCTTCGCAGATGACGCAAAAATATTGAAGAGGGTAAGAACAGAGGAGGACTGTGATTCATTGCAATCAGACCTGGACAAAATCTGGAAATGGACTCAAAAGTGGGAAGTGAACTTCAATATCAAGAAGTGTAGCATAATGGAGTTTGGAAAAAGTAAAAACAGAATTTCAAAAAATTATAAAATTGGTGAAGAAGAAATCAAGAAAGTGCACTCGGAAAGGGACCTTGGAGTAATAATCAGCAAAGACATGACACCGGATAAACATATAAACAAAATAGTCGGAGAAACCTTCAACCTATTAAGGTCAATGAAAGTGGCATTTGATTATTTGGATGAAGAAATTATTAAAAAATATTAGTTACATTGATTAGACCAAAACTGGAATACGCAGCGACACTATGGTCACCCAGTACTAAAAAGAATATAAGGAAACTAGAAAGAATACAGAGAGCAACGACAAAGTTGGCACCAGCTCTTTCCAAATTAACATATGAACAAAGATTATCGAAATTGGAACTACCAACACTGGAGCAGAGAAGAGAAAGAGGTGATCTACTGACTATATTTAGAATCATGAAAGGAATGGAAATCCTTGATAGGA